>NC_056741.1:950678086-950728086 GCF_019279795.1 Protopterus annectens | reverse complement strand
ATATTTCTCTGCTAGCTCACAACTCTGTCTAATGGAATTACTCCCTCCTTCTAACTGATCTGTTCCCTTTCTACTAATAGTTTGCCTCCACATAGTACCTCTGGTAGGATAGCTATTGTACTTTATCATACTTCCCGCACTTATCACCCCATCTCCTCTTTCATTTATAGATGCAAACTTGAAGCCTCCCATGTCCCACCATATGAAAGTATACTACCACTGCCTATTTAACAGATGCCCGGCAAATGCAACTGTTTCTTCCATGTATGCACTTTTTAGAAACAGTGACATAACTCTGTAAGGTCTGTGATTAATCACCTGCACATTACCGCTACCCTCTGTCCCTTTCATCTCCCTCAATATCATCCAAAGAACTCACCCCCACACTTCTTAGTTTTGTCATCTCTGGGTAGAAGGCTCCTATTAATAGAACATGCGGAATAACCATCATAGTGGTCACACTTTGTGCAGTACCTCCAACTTCAGGCCACCTTCAGTTAAAAAGTATACCCCAGGTTGCTCACATAAACTGTGAAAAGCTACCTGGAACACAAACACAGGGTCCTAGCTTAGGGGCAGTAACAATGCTCTTGCATTACAGCAGTATTTCTTTATCTAACCCCTTATTGTACCATATAATAGTCTTCTACACCATTGAAAGGAAACAAGAAAAGATGAAGCATTTATGATTACTGATAGTTTTTCTTTAGCAAACAAGTTTCACATCCTGGGTCCAACCTGCTCCATTTGCCCTCGCTGCACTCGGGCTCACACCACTCCCCACCCTGCCCCCATTTTCACCCATCCCCTCTTTTCTGAAATGTATATTTCACTGGTCACACCCCCTTCACCAATTACCCAGTCACCACTCAGTACATATTAAGACACAGCCATACCTATCCCATACCCCACCCACATCCTAAATCTCTACAAACATCCAAACAATACTTAAAATGGCAAGCACAAACCCAAGCACCACTCTCACTCAAGCCCACCTGTACAACAAATGGCTAACTGTTAGTCAAATTACTATTCTAATAACCCTAATTTCCCTTGCTCATATCACTTCTTTCCAACCAATAATACATGAACCACTCCCAAACTCTCTTACCCCCAGCTCTTGTGCACCTAAACTAGAAGGTATTAACATTATAATTTCTTCCTTACTCATCAACAATACAACCATACATTACATGCACTACTCCATAATTCACCACTCCAACATCACAAAACCATCTCTAAAATTTAACAAACACATACTAGCTTTCACAAAGAACTTAGCAAACCTTGTAAACAATTTAACACTTAGTGGCAATAAACACCCAAACCCAGGCCCCAACACAAATTGAAACTCAAACACACACCATACCGGACACCACACTCAACCAACAACCATTCCCCAAAGAAATAAAGGAGATATACTTCTCCTACACCTGAACATTAGAAGTATCGTCAATAAAATCCAAGTCCTGCACATTAACATCTCTCTATATACACCTAATATCTTAGTGGTTACAGAAACCTGGTTGAAACCCCATATCACAAATAATGAAATTCTCCCTCCAGGATACAGCATTATTCGACAGAATAGAATAGCAAAAAAAGAAGGAGGAATAGCAATATTCTATAAAACTAATCTTTTTCTAACAATCATTGATCTAGCCACCCCAAACTTCAGTAAAGCTGAAACTCTATGCTGCAAACTCACCGTAAATTCTAAAAAACATATTAACATGACTGGCATCTATATTCCCCCAGGAGACAATATAACTACCTTGGAAAATATCCCAGACTGCATTTCTAATACTCTGTCCCAAGAAGCAATTATATTAGGAGATCTTAACATTGATTGGACAAGCTGCAATGCCCAAAACCTCACTAATTATATAAACCTTTATGGATTTACCCAACTCATCCAAACTCCCACCAGGATCGACAAAACTTCAAACAAGCACTTCATTCTAGACTGGATACTCACAAATAGACCTGACCCCCCTTCTTACTCGGGCTGTCTCCCAGACAGTCTTAGTGTCCATCTACCAACCTACCTGCTAAGACAACAACTTAACCCCAGCAAACTAACATTACATCGGCAGATACGAAACAAAAAAAAAAAACTTGAACCTCGACCACTTCCTCTATATCTTTAAACACTGCAACTGGTCCCCTCTTAAAGTGCTACCCCTAGATGATGCAGCTAATTACTTCACTAGCACCTTCCTGTCTATCCTAGATGAACAAGCCCCACCCAGGACCATTAGAGTTAAATCAAACTTTGCTTCATGGTTATGCAAAGAAACCAGGTCATTGCTAAAAGTAAGAGATAAAGCATGGGTATACTGTCAGAAAACAAAATCCCAACTTACAAAGCAATCTTACTGTGAACTAAGAAACAAAGCTAAAAAACAAATAAAACAGGATGAAATAGACTATTACTCTGAAATACAGAATAAACACTACAATAACCCTCAAAACTTCTGGACTGCAATTAACAACATTCTCCAACCTGGAAAAGCTGGTAACCCCCTTCTACTACAAAAAACAGCACTAACTGTATAGCCACACAGTTTAACACCTACTTCACGGAAACTATTCTACATCTTTCTAACAGCCAACCTCCTACTGACACCTCAAAAATGTTTACACCCTAACAAAATGAGTCCAACTTCTCCCTTCAACCAGCCTCAACAAATACTATTAAAAAACTTCTTATGAAACTAAAGCCCACTTCTCTAGCTGCTGACCACTTACCTCTTGAATTCCTAAAACTATCTGCTGATGTAATTGCATATCCTGTCTCCATTCTAATAAACAGATCTATATCAGAACAATATGTTCCCACTATCTGGAAAACTTCACACATCACTCCACTCCACAAAGGTGCCACTTCTGCTGAATAGTCTAACTACCACCCTATCGCAATTCTATCTCCACTATCCAAAATTCTGGAAAAATTGCTCATATGCAAATCATGGATCACCTAGCTGCAAACAAATTGTTAATCAATACACAACACGGTTTCAGCGCGCACCACAGCACCACCACTGCACTTATGTCATTTAGAAACACAGTTAACAACCACAGGAATAATAGTAAGCATGTATCCTCCATCTTTTTGGATTTATCAAAAGCTTTTGATATGGTGAATCACAACAAACTCCTACATGCCTTTTCGGACATGACCTTATTACACTCTATTCTTTCCTGGTTCCAGAGCTACTTAACTGGAAGACAATAAACAGTAAATTGGGACCAAAATCTACCTCCCCTACTTCCTGTCACCTTAGGAGTACCCCAAGGGTCTATTCTTGGCCCCTACTCTTCTCCATATTTACAAAGAATCTCTACACTGCAGCCCCTTCTGCCACAATTATCCAATACGCTGATGATTCCACAGTAATATGTGCTGCCAATACCATTCAAAAGCTACAAACACAAACTCACTAATCCTTTCTCAAAATAGAATCCTGGCTAACAAACCTCCACTTAATTTTAAACCCCAGTAAGACAAAACTAATGCTATTCTATCCCAATAAAGCTACTGTACCAACGGGATTTTTTCTCATTGCCTCTGCAAATAATACTAGTATCATTCCCTCTCCACATACCAAACTAATGGGGGTGGAAATAGACACCAATATCAGATTTGGCATCCACATATCCCAATCAATTAAAAAAGTCCATAAAAATTAGGTACACTATATAGATATAAGAGTATCTCAGAAAAAACGCAAGGATAACTATTGCCCAAACTCATTTGACCTCAACTCTTATCTATGCATCACCTATACTCATAAACCTCAGGAAAACTGAACTGACAAAACTAAAATCCTGTTACAATAAAACAGCTAGGTATGCAGCAAACACTATATTCTGATCTAACCATTGCTCTGCCCTAAAACAATTTAACTGGTTAGAATTTCCCCAACTCTTACATCTGTCCCAGCTCAGCATGGCTTACAAAATCTTTTATCATCCTGAAAAAACTCCATCACTACAAGGCTTACTAGAGCCGCATTCCTGTAGCAGAACTCTGCACTCTAACAGTTAAGTCCCTCTTACAGATCTCAACAGCACACAGTCGTGCTGCAGAATCCATCTACTCACATTATAGTGCCAACATTTGGAATTATCTACCTATCAACATCACATCTAGCACTACTTTAACTAAATTTAAACAAACACTAAACACCCACCTTACCAGTAAATGGATCTGCGCTTGCTCCACCCCAGACTAAGAACTTCCCACTCCTCTAAGACAACCTTTCTTCTTATTAACACTATCATCCTGGATTTCACAGTTGATTTATGTATTGTTATTACTACTAACTTAGATGTACCCACTCAAATGGGAACTCTCCTAACCTACAAAAATTATGTAAATATAACTCGGTTATTTTCTAACACCTTCTATGTTAAGTACTTTTATCCCAGATGTATCTTTATTTTGTACATACTTGTTACTATCAATTGATGTAAACTATACTCTATGTCCAATTGTATATCATGTTTGCTTATACTGTCTCATTCAGGCTAATATTTGTAATCTCTCTTTTTCTGTTATGTATTCTCTGAAATATTTGCTCTTTTGGATTTCTCTGTGTGGAGGTTTTTTCCACGGGCCTCCACTGAAAAAGGGCACGCTGTCCAGTTGGACTATCCCGGTAAACAAATGTAAAATAAACAAAATAAATAAATATCAGTACCTGTTGGCCTAGTGTCAGTCTCATTCTTCGCATGCATTTTATACTACTCTGATTTCACTTTTAAATGTCAGTCATAACTACTTTGTATATTTTTCTGGTACTCCTCTGTTGTCATTTACATATATCTCTGTTTTTGCCTTATGTTATGACTTTCCTCATCATTGTTAAACTACTCCTACTGGCGCTCTTCACTGTCATCCCCTCTCGGTGCTGTGTTCTCTTATCTCCTTATTTATCCTCCTCCTCTTGCTAATTTTCTATCTTCTCATCCCATTCCTCCTTATTCTTCCTTTTGCTCGTTCGTTGTAGAACTTGATAACTTGAAAAGGAAAAGTGTTCTATCAGTAAGAAACTGAATGTGGTAAAGGTTATACCATTTAATACTGTCACTCTTCACCTGCCCTTTTACCTGTCTAAAGTCTGTCATGGTCTATTGAATTCCACAAACATATTCCATAAGTAGTCCTAACCTCACAGCCTGCTTCCATCTGAACTCTTCCTATGCCAAACATTTTTCCACCATTTAGTTCTCTAGTCTTTCTTTTATTTCACCTTTACTACTTTCCTTTTTCCTATGATGAGACAGTTCATGTTGATGTTTTGCCTCATTTTTCCTCTTTACCTGGAAAGAAATCATCTGTGCTCTGTGCTTTCTCCTCTTACTGATGGCTTGTCAGGTAATTTCTATTTGCATTTCCTGTTCAACATATATGGAGTTCAGCATAAGCTAGCCCAAATTTGCTTGCAGAAACATTTCAGCTTCCTCTGTGGACTGTATAACAAAATGCTAGCCTGACCATGCTAATAAAAGTATAACAATTTAGCCAGTATATGACTGGGCCCTTAGATTGTAAAGGTTCATCTCAATTTCTGTTTTTTCTCAGGGACAGTATTTGAGGAAAAATCCTGAAAAAATCGAAACCTGAAATTTGCCAACTATTTTTCTAATGAAGCTTTTGATTTAATGAATATATTTAGGTTTAAAAGGGAAAAAATGGAATAAGAATAACCTTGGCGGTCTGCCATTTTTGTGGTTACCTTTGTTGATGCTATAGGCACTGCCTGTTTTGACAACAAAGTCTTCTTTTTAACTGTGTGCTCAATGGATCTTTATGTCTAGAAAATGTAATTTGCTTGGCAAAACATACTGTGATATGCTTGCAACAGTTTTCAGTGTCTTCTAATTTCTAGTGTAATACAGCTTCTGGTGACAATTTTATTAGATCTTTGTGGTTACTCTGTCATGATCCTTGTTTGGTCTTCAATCTGAGTTGTTGATGTTTAGTTCTTTATTTTTATTATTCCATATAGTTCTTTTTTATCAAAGTCTTTTAAACCACATTTTTCTGTTATTATTCCAGCAAAATTTAGTAATTTCGCTTACTTAATCTTCCAACCTTTGTCTTTCAACCCCCTCGACACTTGTTTATAAGTCTACAGGTTCATAGTTAAGCCTAGATTAGCTGCCTTTGGGGGCTATTTTACACCTAGCCAATTCCCTTTTTGTGTTCAAATTAACCCATCCTATTTGGTTAGAGATTGGCTTCACCCATTCCGTGGTCAATAATTATATATTACCCCTAATGAGAATAATCGGAATCATACCATAGATTACTTCGGGGAACCCATGCATGGGATAAAGCATTTAAGAGCTGCCTCTGCCATTTGTCATACAGGGGGTACTCCTGGGTTATATTTTCTGTTTGCTATCCATACATCTAAGTTGCACTTGAATATGGACAGAGATTAACTTCATTTAATATGGATGGAGAGTCTGTTCCAGAGCAGTGGTATTTTCTGCAAGATATACCTGCCCCTCCAAAATGTTGTGTTGATGTTGCAGAAGAGGTTTAGATTCCTAGACCAAGTATTTCTGATGTCATTATCTAGCTGATGTACTGTAAATCCATCAGTACTGCATCGGAAGATGCCTTGTATGCCAGATGCTGTGTGTACAATACAGTGTATAGTGAAATTGTTTCTGTTAGCCCATGTAGGGCATGTTAATTTGGGACTCTTATGCTTTTAGTAAGATACCTCTGTGGCTGTTCTAGTCATTGCATATGTCTGGACAGATTCATATGTTCATAGGTGTGTACTAGCCTAACGACTAGGTTAGTAATCACTAGGCCCTTTTCAAACGAAGTCATGCATCCCAAATCTCTGACAAATATATACAAAGATACATGCCAAACGGGGCATTATCTTCAATTATTGGCCTAATGTGGGCTGAGTAAAGAGGGACAATGATATACTTAGATCTAGATACACTCCCTTTCTTTATAAGCTGTGCAATATAGAATGGCTTTATTACAACAAAGGACACATGTTGGTTGAAAGTAAGGTCACTGTTGACATCTTTTTTTTTCGGCTGTTCCTGTTAGGGGTCACCACAGCAGATCATCTGCTTCCATTTCTTCTTGTCCTTTGCATCTTGCTCTCTCACACCAACCACCTGCATGTCCTCTCTCACCCCATCCATCAAATCTATCTTAGGCCTTCCTCTTTTCCTCTTACCTGGCAGCTCCATCCTTAGCATCCTTTTCCCAATATACCCAGCATTCCTCCTCAGCACATGTCCAAACCAATGCAATCTTGCCTCTCTGACTTTGTCTCCAAACCGTCCAACCTGAGCTGACCTTCTAATATACTCATTCCTAATCCTGTCCATCCTCGTCACATCCAGTGCAAATCTTAACATCTTTAACTCTGCCATGTCCAGCTCTGACTCCTGCCTTTTTGACAATACTACTGTCTCCAACCCATATAACATAGTTGGCCTCACTACCCTATTGTAGACCTTACCTTCCACTCTGACTGGTACCCGTCTGTCACAAATCACTTCTGACACTCTTCTCCATCCACTCCACCCTGCCTGTACTCTCTTCTTCACCTCTCTTCCACAGTCACCATTACACTGAACTGTTGATCCCAAGTATTTAAACTCATCCACCTTCTCCAGCTCTACTCCTTGCATCCTCACCATTCCTCTATCCTCTCTCCCATTCACACACATATATTGTGCCTTAGTCCTGCTGACCTTCATTCATCTCCTCTCTAGATCCCTAGTAGACTCTCTAGGTCACTGTCGACATAAGTTTCAAAGTCATGAACAACTGGGCCAGGTGTTAGGGGTATATTTTCAATGTGATAGTTTCCTGGGGTCAATGATTTGCCAAAAGATATAGGAATGCATTTTTGGCATTTAGTTTCAGTCCATGATTCTGACAACATTTATTTGGGACAAATGTTCCTGCAGGATGGCTAAGTCATTTGGGTATTCAGTGACTGCTCCTACCTTGCAGACATCTGTAAACTTTGGTATTGGCGTTTACTTCAGAAAAGTAGATGCCAAACAAGAGGGGTCCTAGCACAGAACCCTAGGGAACTCCACTGGTAACTGGTCTCTGTGCAAAGGTAACTTCCCTTATTTTGATTTCCTGTGTCCTATCTGTGAGCCAGTTGGCAATTCAGCAGATGGCATAGGGGCTTATTCCCAGATTATATGGCTTTTCTACTATGCTTGAGTGCAAAACTGTGTCAAAAGCTTTGGCCAGATTAAGGTAAAAGGGATAAAACTTTGAGACAGTTTGCATAGGACCTGTTGTTGTTCACTCCGTGTATTATTTTTGTGAGGGAATGAGGTCTCTTGAACTGTTATAGATAGCGCTAGTTATGTACATGCCAAAGGGTTCATTGCACTCAATAACTAGTCTGATGAGAGCCAACTATAGCAGAACGATAACCTTCTTGGACCAGGATTGCCATGCACTTACTTATGAGTTGAATCCAAAAATCATTGATTTCAGCTGAATATGTATTTCTGTAGATGTAGTTTGAAATACTGAAGTACCAAAATATTGAACTTAAAAATGTTGGTTCCAAGGGATAGAAAGTCAAAATGCTGAAGAACAAAAACAAAATAAAAACAATTCATGTTTATTGCAGGGGCCCCAATACCCCCTACTAATTATATGTACCAGCACTGTGATTGTACAACAGTGAGGAAAAGGCACATACCCACTACTCACTGTTCCACCAACTCCCACACAGTAATGCTGGCAGAATCGAGTATATGATTCTTCAATCACTTCTGCTGGCATTACAGATGTTTGATTTTATGAACCTTTATGTAGTTTAAGTGCTCCTGTACATATATATATATATATAAAACTGTATATATATACACACACTCACACACACACACACACACACACATATATATATATATATATATATATATATATATATATATATATATATATATATATGGGTTCACTTCATAATACTGAAATATCAAAACACTGAAAATGAGAAAACTTCATAATATGGAAGCTCAAAATACTGGAAATCAAAATCCTGAAAACTCAAAATCCTGAATGTCAAAATACTGAAAACAGATAAGATACATATACTGACTGTAAACAACAAAAACGTAATTGCATTCCTTCAAATATAATATATAATATAAATATAAATATATCAATTCCAAGATTGCACTTAGTGTAGTGAAGTGCAATCTTAGCGTTGATATATTTAAGTTGCAGGGGGTGTGCAGGACGGCTTTCCCCCCTGCTTATACTTGGTGGAAAGTAATATGATTTATGTTGTTTAAACTCTGTATATGTATGCTGTGTGTTTTCAGTATTTTGAGTTTCAGTATTTTGAGTTTTCAGGATTTTGAACTTTCAGGATTGTGGTTTCAGTGTTCTGAGTTTCAGTATTGTGATATTTCAGTATTATGAAGTGAAACCATATAGATATATATATATATATATATATATATATATATATATATATATATATATATATATCTATACGCACACACACACACTCACACACACACACACACACACACACACACACACACACACACACACACACACACACACACACACACACACACACACACACACACACACACACACACACACACTAGGTTAGAGAAAAGCTGCAAATGCAAATTCAGCTGAAATCAATGATTTTTGGATTCAACTCATAAGTAAGTGCATGGCAGTCCAGGTTTAAGAAGGTTATCGTTCTGCTATAGTTGGCTCTCATCAGACTAGTTATTGAGTGCAATGAACCCTTTGGCATGTACATAACTAGCGCTATTTATAACAGTTCAAGAGACCTCATTCCCTCACAAAAATAATACACGGAGTGAACAACAACAGGTCCTATGCAAACTGTCTCAAAGTTTTATCCCTGTACTCAGTTTCTTACAGGCTGCTGCACAGAGATCAGTGCCTAGCCTACATAGCATCCTCTAACTCAACACTGATGGATTTGTTGCACATCGACAAAATAAAAAACATCAAAAACACCCATTTTAAGGACCTGAACCTTGTCTGCAACATAAATGGGACTTGTTGGGTGGACAGGTAAGTATCTCAAAGATTATACCCTTCTGTGGAACAGGCTTTCTATCCATGTAAAGCAAAGCTCATCCCTAACCCTGTTCAAACAAAACTTGGACCAGTGGATGGGAGATTGGAAATTAACCCCTGGTTTGACACCTGTGTTCCTAATGGACAGGGGAGGAGTCTATGACCGCTGGATGTGTACAAATTTATGGTACAGTAAACTTCTAAGGGGTATTGACATATGTCAGCGGTATTTTGATAAATTTGGGGTAAGCTTGGCTAGGCTTAAAATAGTTCTTGGACCAATAACCTAATAACCACCCATGAACTTATGAACCTCTGATAATGTGACATTGCCTACCTCTCTTATATTTCAAAAAAAATTATGATGGGGCTGGTGGGATGGGGGTGAAGTCATAGCTCTCAGTGATTTCTGATTTTGCATAACAGCCTGGATTTTGTCTCATATTTTTGCTTTGTCCCTCATAAAATTGTTGATTTTTCTAGTAAATCTCTGAGGATTGCAGTCAGTTATTCACTCAGTGTTGATTGCCATACATTAGAGTTTTATATTTCATATCATTCACAAATGCATGTTGATGTAAAACCTGTTGTCCTGCATTAATATTTTTTTACATTATTGAGAGTAATATTTAAAAATTGCCCTGATTTTCAGCCTTTGTCTCCCATTTGTGTTTGGCCTTCTCCCTGATTCTCAAGCAAAGAAGTGGAGAGTTTATAGGGAAACAGTGCTTCTTCTGTTTACCAAGTTGCGCACATTGACAGTTTGGACACTTGCCGGTAGTACCACACCATGTAGACCATTGCACTGGGAAACTGGGCCCCCAAATTTTCTTTAAATTTGAAGGGAACTGTTATGTAGAAGATTAAGAATAGGATTTTGTATTTAAAGCAGCTACAAGGAAACCACACTGTGGGTTATTCACTCATACCTGCAGTTTTTCATTACCCACTCAACCAAACTCATGGGCACGGTGTCAGAGTTTATCCAAATACTCTCTGGGCATGCGACAGATAATCTAATCCAGAATAGGATACTGGTCTACTGCACAATGAGTTTGCATAACATGCACACCTATGAGAAATTCAGAGGCTTACCAACTCACTGATTTGTACGTCAGGGCCGGCAACTCGGCACATAAAAATCTACTGCCAATCATTAGCGGAGCAGAGTTCCGCTGTGGCGACCCCTAGCCGGGAAAAGCCGAAAGACACAACAACAACAACCAACTCACTTATGACAATGTCTTTGGAATGTTAGAAGAAACAGGAAATCTTTGTGAAAATGGTGAGGACCTGCAGCTATCACCCAGATAGAACCCAAGCCAATCACTGAAATAGAGAACCAAGTGTTGTGAGCTTGCAAAACTAACCCATCTGTCACTGTGCTACCTAGCGATGGTAATAATAATAATAATAATAATAATTATTATGTAGGATGCTAGACTAGGTGCTTGGTGATTGCAGTGCACGGCTAAGGGTAATGGCATAAAAGGAATCTCCTTACTGTTCTTTAAAGGAAGAAAGTGTTGGGAGTTTGCAGAATTTGATATTTTTTGAAGAAAGTTCCACTTATGGATATTATAGGGAAATTGCTGCAGTGACTGTTGTTGCTATCATTTTTACTGGGACACACAGTGCCAGACTAACTTCGCAAAGTAAGGTTGTATTGAAGGTGGCAGAAAGAAATCTCACCCCTTACAGAGTGGTTTATGTCTTAAAAAGAACACAGTTGGATGTCAAGTATGCATGTGTGCTGCTCACACTGTAGTAAAGGAAGCATTGTGTATGAAAATAACTGTGCTCATATGCAGTATTTGTAAAATGCATTTATAGAAACATGCTTTGTCTGGGAAAAGTAGAACGGGATAAAACTTCATTATACAGCATTTCCCTCTCTCAGGCGAGCAAGTGGTTTTGTACATTTAAGTCTGTATAAGTCACCACATAGAAATGTGTATTAGAGTAATGCACTAATCACAATGGACTAATTTTAGGCACGGTGCAGGTAAATGCCATCACAATAATACTAATAACGAATAATTGTGTTGCCAAAAAAATCACAGACATGAACAAACAAGACAAGAGCTTTATACATTATATACAGACATATGTTAAAGATCATTTGGTCCTAGCATCACCAAAAGTCTGGAAATGACCCTTACAGTAATTGCTCCCTGAGCCTTTTGCATAGTAAATGCAAATCATTTCCTGTTCTTCCTGACAACTGCTCTTACCTTGTGAGGTTCACTGTGCCAAGTGGCACCAGCATGCTGAACAAGATAAACAGGTAAGACAATGCTGAATATGGTAACTGTAGTTACCATGGAGATCTGTGCCACAAGAACAAACGAACCATTCACTGGGAAAGGAAAGAGTCAGCAAATTATTTCATATGTCACCAGTGTTTAATGACTATATAAATGAACATTTCATCTCGAAGAGCAGCAAGATTCTCCAAAACATAACACCAAACAGAGCAAACTGTATTTGTAGCAGTAACTGTCATTGACTCTTCGCAGCTCATTTGCTTTATGTCTTATTGATTTTACTTATAGCTGGTTCAGGTGACCTAACTTCAATGCCCTCATTTTCCAAAAGAAAGTTAGCCAAACTTGATCTCCTTGGCACTTAAGCAGTCCTAACTATCCGTTCATCTGAGAAAATCTGCTACCTGTGAGCACAGTAAATAACCAAACAATCCCCTGCAAGAGTTCCTGCACAACAAACAAGCAAGACTGCCATATTATCAGCCCTGTATGATTATTTTTGCACTAAAGGTAATGCCTAATTGTGAAAACTGTATTAATGAACTAGCCATATAATATCAGACTTAATGATGTGCGGCGCACTATAATATGCACAGGAAAGGTCGATTGGATGCAGTCAGTAGTATCTCCTAGTCCTAGTCCACAGCAGCTAATTTGTCTCTATATAATAATTCATGTCAACAAAATAGCATTGTTAGCCCCTTTACTAGTTTAATTTATCAACCCCCCCCCCCACAGATTCATCTTCAATTACATTCCTACTTTATAGTGCTGCTGTATTCTTCCTTTGCAGATAGGAAGGAATTAAACCAATAATTTGATACCAGTCAGATCCCCTATTCCTAAAAACAATATTCAAAGAAATGTACATGTACTGAAACCTCCTATCCAGTGCAAGGGACTAGATCTGACTCTACTGGACTTACCCAACAAACTTTCCAAACTAAATAGGAAAAAACTAGCTAATTTTTTGATGTCAGCAGTATAGCTTACCTGATATCATAACTTCCTTACAGATTGTTTTTCTTCACCATAATGTTACAGCCAGGTGAAAGTGCATTTCAACAACCCTCACTTTTTTTAATCTGGCATGCATCTTCCCACGGTGCTTTGCACACAAGAAATGTATCCTACCAGTCCTAGGCGCCATTTTTCAACAACTGTGCTATAAAGAACATATCTGTGAATCATCCCTAAATCAGTGTGTCTAAGTACTTTTTGCACTATGAATGAATAACATAGTGTTATAGGTATAAAAATCTGATATATTTTAGATGGTGTACCTATTTGTCTCACTGTGGTCTGTTTGCACCACACAATTTGTTCTTTTAAACACAGTGAGTACTACATTCATGTCCTGTTGTACTACGAGGGCACATTGTAAATTAATGATAAACTTTTACTGTTCTGTATGTCATTGCATATTATTTTAGAACTGTATGATTGAAGTAGCAATTCATCTTATTCCTATAATAAATGGTGTAGCTATTGACTGAATATAGCAGAGAAATCACAAGAACGAACTAGCCCATAGATCTAGAGCCTTAATGTAATAATTTTTGCAGTGCAAATATGCCACATTCAAACAGTAACATTTTGCTGATGAAATAGGTGAAAAAAAAATATATATATATATATATATATATATATATATATATATATATATATATATTGGTAAATGCTTTCAGTTATATGAGATTTATATAATGTCTTTGCTTGTTTAATTTCAGCATATAACAACACATGGGAGCTAGATACATTGAATGTATCTAGAGCATTTTGATTAACAGGGTGCTTGCTATAAGCAGTTAGTTTAGGGATAGCTGCTTTATATTACATAGAAAGTAACCAAGCAGCAGTGTTGAGAAATGGCAGTGATTTTCTTCTAGATGCATTGGCAGTATATTTTCTATCTCTTACTTTTGACATGCTGCTTTGTTTTTTTCTGCAATGTTAAAGGACAATTCCTATTTAGCAAAGCAATACTGCCACAGCTAATGTTGTATAACATATAAATAACTGATAGAGTATAGTTCATGCACATTGGAATTTGATAGTATAATTTAATCATGCACCTATATTATAGCAGAAATACAGTTTAGGTTCAGATGTAACATTTCTCTTTATCAGCACACTAACCATCTTTTCCTAATTTATCTCTGTTTCTCTCTGTAGTATACATTCACCTTCCAATATAGCCTATAATAAGTCAGTAATGTAGAGTCCAAACAACTCAAGGCCTCTCCAAACTCAAGCTAACAGGCATACTTTGTACTTTACTCAGAGCATGGGAATGTGGGATAGACAGGTATTTCTATTCTTCTATTTTACTCCATGTGTCTAATCATATTCTAGCAATCCAACTTTCAGTAATCTTTATCTTCCCTCCTTTTGACCACCTAGACATTGAACAGTGCTCTCCTTGGCACTCGATCAGTCTCAACCATCCTTTCATCCGTGTAGAGTCTGCTACCCGTAAGCATAGTCAATAACGAAACTGTAAAAAGCAAGAGTACCTGCACAAGAGGCAAGCATGATTCTGCCATATTATCAGCCCTCTATGATTAGTTTTGCACTAAAGTTTTTGACTAAATGTAAAAACTGTATTAACTAACTTGACATATAACATCATACTTGTTTCCCACTATAATATGCACAGGAAAGGTATGCACACTAGATTGATTGGATGTAGTTAGCAGTATCCTGTTGTCCATGGCAGCTAATTTGTCTCTATAAAATAATTCACCTCAGCAAAATAGTTTTGTTAGTACCTTCACTGGTTTAATTGATAACCACCTCACACATTTTATCTCCACTCACATTCCAACTTCATAGTGAGGCTGTATTCTTCCTTTCCACACAGGAAAGAGTGAAGCCAATACTTAAGTACTAAGCAGATCTTCTATTCTTAAAAGCAATATTCACAGAAATGTGCATGTAATGAAACTTCCTATCCAGTGCAAGGAATTAGATCTGACTCTCCTGGACTTTGCAAACTTTCCAGATTGATAGGAAAAAGCTAGCTCATTTCTATTGTTAACAATATAACTTACCCAATATTAGGGCTTCCTTACAGATTGTTTTTATTTTTTCAAAAATAATGTTAGAGCCAGGTGAAACCCACACATTTTGTCTTTCGTACCCCAAATTCCTACGTGCTCCTTCCTATTTTACAGTTATATACACTAAACTCCTCCTATATAGATACCCAGTGAATATAAGCTATTTTTATTTTATTTTATTTTAATTTAATGTGAATACAAGCTCACTAACCATGCTAAACTCACCCTACACATTCCACACTCTACCAAACTCTACCACTTGGTGCAACCCCATGCCTTTTCTCTATCACCTCCTATCATTATATTGCTAACAAGCTACATCTAACACACACCCAAAATGCTACCAAAACAAAATCTACTACTATCCCTACTAGCATGTAACACACACTCAAAATGCTACCCAAACAAAAACTACTACTATTCCTACTAGCATCTAACACACGGTAAAAATGCTACCAAAACAAAAATTACTACTATCCCTACTAGCATCTAACACACGATCAAAATGCTACCAAAACAAAAACTACTACTATCCCTACTAGCTCTGTTTTCCTACATGACCAACTATCATATCACTCCACTGTCCATATATATTCCTTCCTCAGACACACAAACAACTCAAGAACATTTATCAAACCCCTCAGTCTTTCTATCTTCCCATCTCTGTCAAGTAATCCATTCAGACTTGTTTCAATACCGGTATCTCAGGCCATTCTCTGATCATGTAGCCCAGGCTGGTATGACCCTGACCTTGAGCATCATCTTACCCTCACCTAGAATGATGCCACAGTACAAAGACAAAATGATCGATTTTAACAATTGGCTAAAATTTTGGTGTCATTCAAAGGGGATCCAGTGTCTGTCAGCCTGGGATGACATGCGTGACAAGCCACGTTGCTTCGCTAGGGACGGCTTGCACCTGTCACCACTGGGCTTTCGGATATTGGCAAAGGCTCTTGCCACCCCCATAGTGCCTTTTTTAGGCAAGGCTCAAAAGTCAAACCCACCCCCATAGACAGCACAAGGAACAAGAAACTAAGGGTAATGCTGCTAAATGCCAGAAGTCTTAACCTCAAGATGCACACACTCGAAGCTCTCCTCAGTATGGAGAACATCGATATCTGTGCAGTGACAGAAACCTGGTTCAAGGCTCCAGAGAGCACCCCAGCACTACCAGGCTATACCTCGTATCATGCTTTTCGGCCCCAAAACCCAGACCGAACCACAAAAGGAGGGGAGTTTCCATATTTATCAAGGATATCCACACCTCCAGGTTAGTGGCATTGCACGAAGTATCGGAGACCATCCATGTGCAACTAACAGTGGGCAAGACTGCTTTTCAGTTTATAGCATCCTACAGACCACCCTCTCAAAGTCAGGAATCCCATTTGGCCTTCCTGAAAACATTGGAGAACATGAAGATCTCTCCGAACACCATTATATTGGGCGACTTCAACTACCCAAACATTGACTGGGAGCACTACTCAAGCCCCAGCACCTTAGCCCAAAGATTCCTGGAAATTATAAACTCAAATGCTATGGAACAACTAGTCACCACTCCCACAAGAGGGGACAACATACTAGACCTGATCATTACCAACATGGGGACTCTATGTTCCACACCAGAAGTATATCCCTCATTGGTAAGATCAGACCATAAATTAATTTCACTGGATGTCCACATCCCGACCCCACCCCCAGCCAAGAAAACCACAGTGAAAAACTTCTCAAAAGCGAACTTCTCACTTCTCAAAACCGAAGTGGAATCCTTCAAGGCCCCAGGGCCAGTGGAAACTACAGCCCAAACTGCAGAATCCTATATAAATGCATTCTACGGACATCTCCAGGAATGCATGGATCATGCTATCCCAAACAAAACCAAGACCAATCATCCAAAGGCAGGCGTCCAGTCTGGTGGACCCCTGCCATAAATAAACTGTACAACAGAAGGAGGAAGCTACTACATGATAGAGCAAAATCCCTAATAGGGAAGGCACCTCTGATCAGTACTAGCAAAAAATTACGATCCCTCATAAAATCCTCCAAGGCCAGCTTCGAGAGAAAAATTGCACAGGACACCAAAGACAATCATAAGGCTTTTTTCAGTTATGTTAGAAACCTGGGATGCAACTCCCAGACTTGTTCTGAGTTGATTCAAAAAGACAAAAAATACACTGAACCCACAGACATCGCCAATATCCTGGCAGATAGGGTCAGTGCAAACTTCTCCACCCCCCCCCCCAAAAGAGCAAGTATCTATCCCAGCAGAGGGCTGCCTCCCAAACATCTCAGATGCTCAGGTGAAGGCTGCCCTCTCCAAAGCAAAAAACACTGCTTCCATGGGACCAGATGGCGTCCCAGGTTGCGTCCTACATGAACTACAAGAGGAACTAATCCCTCAAATAAAACAGCTAAACAATCTCAGCCTCACTACAGGATATGTGCCCACAGAATGGCGTACAGTAACAGTGGTCCCACTCCACAAAGGTGGAGCCTCTACGGACCCTGGAAACTATCGCCCCATAAGCCTGACTAGCTTAGTCTGCAAGGCTATGGAGAGGATCATCATGGAGCTCATAAACAAAGACATTGGGGACCTACAGACACTAGATCCCACCCAGTTCGGCTTTGTCAAGGGCAGATCCTGCCTTTTGAACCTGGTTGACTTCTTTGAAACAGTCACCAAAGCCATAGATGAAGGGAAGGTAGTCCACACAGCCTATCTGGACCTTGCAAAGGCATTTGACACAATACCCCACTCGGGCATCATAGATAAGCTATCCAGCTTAAATATAAACCCCTATGTCACAAGATGGATTGCAAACTGGCTCAAAGACAGAACCCACAGAGTGAGAGTTGCTGGAGCCATGTCAGACTCAAAACAGGTCACAAGTGGCGTCCCACAGGGTTCTGTCCTGGGACCACTCTTGTTCGGTATATACTTTTCCGAGGTACAGGCAAACGTGGGAGGACTATGGCTCACCAAGTTCGCAGACGACTGCAAACTGGGCGCCATTATCAACTCTCCAGCTGACACAAACATCCTTCAAAAAGGTCTCACAGAGACAGATAACTGGTGCCAGCGCCATGGTTTAAAGCTAAATGCCAAAAAATGTATAGTCATACCCTTTGGCAAAAACAACGTGCCCACAAATTACCACATAGGTGGAAACCCATTAAGTACAGAGAAAGTTATTAGGGACCTGGGGACCCAAGTTGATAGCAATCTCTCCTTTGAAAACCACATTGCCAAAGTGGTTAGAAAGACCTTCTACATAGCCCACCTCATCACGAAGGGTTTCACATCTAGATCAAGAGAGGTAATCGTGCCCCTTTATTCATCCCTCATCAGGCCCATCATAGAATACAATGCCCCTTTTGGGATGTACCCGACACCTGCAGCAATTAGAAAGACCCCAAAAGTATCTCACCAAGAGAATCAAGGGTCTCAAATAGATGCCATATGCTGCTCAGTTAAAAAAAACTCCAGCTCTACTCAGTTGCATACCGCCTACTTCGAGGCGATCTATGCCTGACATACAAAGCTATGTCAAATCCAGAATTAATGGACATGCTCCACCTCAGTAAATCTAAATCCCTTAGAGCCACACGCTCGAGGGACTTGAACCTCAGCACAGAAATAAATAGAACTTGCTGGAGGGACAGGTTCATAACCCAGAGGCTCCCTTCACTCTGGAATAGAATTCCAGTTCATGTGAGGCAGAGCATCTCACTGAATCTCTTCAAGAAGAATCTCGATAAGTGGATGGGGGATCATAGGTTTGTCCCAGGGATTACTCCCGTGTCACTATTAGACAGAGGCACAGTAAACTAAACTTTAAAAAGGGCACAGTATACTCAAATCAAGGGGTGGCGTAAGCCATACAGAATCGGGCTAGGCTTATAATTGTCCCAGGGCAGATAGCCTAGTATGAACCTATGAACCTATGAACCTATATCTTAATGCCTCCAAAAAAACTAAACTAACAAGTAAGTGGTTACAGACTTCTATCTGTATATACCCCACACTATGAATAAATGGAGACATCCACCCAAATCCCAGTCCACTTAGCAAACAACCAACTTTAAAACCAATTCACCATCAGGTATCTTAACAAGTATCCCACAAACTAACTCCAAAACAAATATCCCACAAACTAACTCCAAATCCCACCTCCTCAGCCTAAACATGACCCTAAGAAGGATGTGTAACAAAAGCCATGATGTTTACACTTGCTTAGCTACCTATTACCAAGACATAGTTTTTGCTATGGAACCCTGGTTAAAAAAGAGAACAAGTGATAATAAAATCATTCCTCCTGGTTATAACATAGTCAGGCTTGATAGATAAAATAAAAGAAACAAACAAAATAAAAGAAGATGCAGTTTTACATACAAAACTCCTTCAGTATCACATACTTCTCTCAAGAGATACCTACATTTGGCAATGCAAAACTTCTAACAACACTCCTCAAAGTAAATCCCACAAGATCAGTTTACATTTCTGTCATCTATGCTCCACCGGACTCCAACATCACTACAGCAGAAAACATCCTCTGTTGGTTATCCCACAACATTCACCATGAAACTATAATACCAGGTGACTTAACATAGATTGGCAACACATAAACAATAACACCTCTGCCGAAGACTTTAACTTATACAGCCTTAACCAACTGATGACCTATACCACCAGATCCAACAAAACACTAAGAGCCATTCAGCCCTAGACTGGATTCTTTTAAACAAACCTAATAACTTAAATAGTACAGAATGTTTACCAGACATTTTGAGTGATCACCTTCCTACTTCATAGTATCATAGGAGGTTACTAGGCTATTGGCCCTGAGGCCCTTATAAGCCTAGCCAAGAGTTTAGCTCATGTTTAGACAAATCAGCACCTGATGCCCCTGTCCAGCAGGGACATGGGTGGAATCCCAGCGGTATATTTGCTGTTTCCCATCCAGTTATCCAGGTTAGACTTAAAAAGGGGTAAAGAAATACTCTGCTTGATGTGGAGTGGGAGTCTATTCCATAGTCTTGTTGATGTCACAGACCAGGTTAAGGCCGCGCATGTGGGTTACTCGAGTGGAACTTGACTTGCGGATATGCAGCAGTCCCATCAAGGTGGGGTCAGTGAATGCCTTGTATGCCAGACAGAGGTCAACTCTGAGGAGTCTGTATGAAACTGAGTAGAGGGATAGAGCTTTTAGCCTGTCTGTGTATGGTAGATGCTTGAGGCTTTGGAGTCTCCTGGTGAGGAACCTCTGTGGTCTCCCCAACTGCTGCATGTGCTTTGTGAGATACATGCTGAAAGGGGCATTGTACTCAATAATGGGCCTTATAAGGGAAGAATAAAGGGATATTATGATCTCCTTGTCCCTGGATGAGATACCCTTAGTTATGAGGTGGATCATGTAGAAGGCTTTCCATACAATGGAAGCAACATGGTGGTCAAAAGTCAGGTTGCTATCAACCTGGGTGCTCAAATCCCTCACGACTGATGGAGTGCGTAGGACGTTATTAATTTGATAATTTGTGGGGACGTCACTCTCCCCATAGGGGATGATGATGCATTTTTTGGTATTCGGCTTGAGGCCATGTTTCTGGCACCAGTCATTTGTCTGAGTGAGACTGTCTTGGAGGATGTCCACATCACTAGAGGAATTGATGACAGCTCCCAGCTTGTAGTCATCTGAAAACTTAGTCAGCCATAGCCCACTGTTTTTGGCCTGCACCTCAGAAATGTATATCCCAAATAACAGAGGCCCCAAGACCGAACCCTGGGGTATGCAGCTTGTTTCAGGTCTATGGCTTGAGGTGGCTTCCCCAATTTTGACTACGTGGGTTCTGTCAGTGAGCCAGTTTGCTACCCATCTGGTTACATATGGATTGATGCCTTGTTGAGAGAGGTTATCTATTAATCCCAAGTGGGGAATAGTGTCAAAGGCTTTGGCCAGGTCAAAGTAGGTGGTGTGCACAGTCTTTCCCTCATCCATAGCTTTGGTGACTATCTCAAAGAAGTCAACCAAATTTAGCAGACATGACCTCCCCTTGATGAAACCAAACCGTGTGGGATCAAGTGTTTGGAGGTTGCCAATGACCTTGTTGATGAGGTCCATGATAATCTGTTCCATGGCCTTGCAGATCAGGTTAGTTAGGCTGATGGGTCTATAATTTCCCGTATCGGTGGACACTCCATCTTTGTGTAAAGGGATGACAGTGGCTGTCCTTCACTCAGCTGGGATGAAGGCAGTACTCAGGCTTTAGTTGAATAGGGTGTCTAGTGGTGCTGCAAGTTAATGCCTGAGTTCATGTAGGATGCAGCTTGGGATGTTATCGGGTCACATGGAGGTGGTATTTTTTGCCTTTGAGAGAGCAGTGATGACTTGTTCCATAGATATAAGGGAAAGGGGGCAGGTACTGGGGATGTCTTGATTTACTGATGGGGGGGGGGGGCAGAGGGGTAAAGTTTTCCATGAATCTGTCAGGCAGCAAGTTTGCTATATCTACGGCATTTGTATATATGGTGTCCTTGACCACCAGTTCTGAACAGATCTGGGTGCTTCCTTTGAAGTTGCAGACATATGTGAAGAAGGGTCTTATGATTGTCTCTAGTAGATGTGACCAATTTGGACTTGAAATTTGCTTTGGAGGATTTCACAAGTGCTCTTATTTGCTTGTTCAGGCTAAGGAGACATTGCTTCAAATTGGGCACCTGCTCCGTCTTGGTCTTGGACAACAATTTTTTCCTTTTGTTATAGAGTTTATTTATTGCATGTCCACCAGACAGGTTTACTCTCCCTTGGAAAGAATGATTTAGTACTGTTGGGTATGCCTGATTCCATGCATCTATATAAATAATCCAAGAAAAGGAATGCTTCGTGCCAAAAGATTCACCCAAAATTATTTCGAAAATTTATTCTTATCCACAGTCACATTAACGCATTTGAATACAACCATAAAAAAATTGCGTTTTCGTCTCAACAAGTGGGACTTCATCAGATGACAACCATTAATTCATTCCTTCATTAAATACTCTAATTCATACGTAATTAATTCCTTTTACCAATGGGGATAACTTTCAAAATTTCAAATAGACAAATCAAAACAATTCTAGCTACATAAATATTAATGCTGTTACTAAATAATGTATTTATTAAAAACAAGTTAATTAAAAACATTGTGTTTAATTATTATTATTTACTCTATAAACTTCTTATAAATTTCATTATAGACTCTTTATGTTAACTCATACATTCATTAAAACTAATAAAAACATGTTATTTAAATATAGCAGCGTTTCAAATAATAACTTAAATAAATATAGGAAAAAAGTAGTGCAATAACGCCATCTAGTGTAGAAGACTATCATTGTATCAAATCTTATTAGATTTTAGTCTTAATATTGACCCTATAGATAAATACTCATTTAATCCAGGAGTCCTGCCTGCGTCTAAACTAATCTGCCACCAAAGTTCCTTGCTCTCAAGTATGTCCTCCCATGCACCTCCCCTAATATCGGGGTATATCTGTTCTAATACAAAAAATAGGAAAGTTGCTTCTTGACAAATTTTAAAGTGCTTATACAGTGCATTAGTTTCTTTTTCTTTTTTGATGTCATAGGTGTGTTCATAAACTCTTTTTTTCAAACTTCGCTCAGTTTTTCCTACATAGAATGACTGGCATTTCTGACACACCACTAGATAGACCACCCTTTGTGTTTCACAATTAAAAAAATGTTTACTTACTATTTTTCTTTTCCTACTTTCTATGTATACTTCTTCTTTGTTCATTATGTATGGGCATTGTGGGCATCTCCCACACTTGAATGTACCTGTCCTTCGAGTATATCCTTCGAGTACATTAAATGTACAAAATAATGGCCGCTCTACCACACAACACACACACACACACACACACACACACACACACACACACACACACACACACACACACACACACACACACAGTTACCTCTCAACTGTACAGAATTTTGCTGAATGTCCTGACGTTTGCTTCATATTTTTGGTCTATTAATCATAGAATTTTGGTTTTCTGGCAAATCATTGAGGGCTGAAGTCAGAAAAAAATAGACATTTGAGTTTCAGACTTTATACCCTAGAGAAAATTCATGCTAATGCAAAATATGTTATTCTATCAACTTTCTAAATTTGTAAGAGCAATATTTAAAAAGTGTCCCTATTTTGGGCCTTTGTGCCCCACTATTTATGGCTTTGTCCAGATTTCTTGTTGTTAGAGTTTAAGAGATATGACAGACACACACACACACACACACACACACACACACACACACACACACACACACACACACACACACACACACCCTGATCGAGCAATCCTAACAAAGGAACAAAAATAGGGACTGATTTTCAACATTGCTCTTATAAACGTAGTTCTTTTATATTTAGGATAATAACTATATATAAAACTTTATACACTGTTATCTTCATTTTAGGGGTCAAATAGGTTTTGTGGCTCCCGGTGAATTTAGTTTGGTGAGAGAGGGGCCAAAATGGCTCTTTTGATAGTGAAGGTTACCCCTGTCCTGACCTAGATGGTAGTAGTAAAAATAATCAGCCCTACCACCTGCGTCAGAAGTTACCAAAACCAAGAGAAGCAAATCATATACAGCCAAATGCACAAACCTTTGACAATTCTCCAAAACAATACAGTTGGAATATATTAAAATCCATGACACTAAATAATGCAAGCTCACCCTTTAACATCTTCCTACAAATTCTTGATAATTTAGCTCCACAAAGTAACAGAAGAATTAAATCCAACCATATATCTTGGCTATCTTAGGAAACAAAATATAACTTACACGGATTACTCTTTTTTTCTATGTGAGAAATTAATACTACTAGGCAAATGTCTTGCACCTTATATTGTTATTATACTCTGACATTTGTCATTACCTATCCGACTGTGCCTTTGCTGTAAATACGCTGTTTTTTTCCCTCTGAAATGCTAGATTGTACTCTTATATTATGTGAAATGTTGCTTGTCTGAATATATGGAGCCTTCCTTGTGATATTATACTCTGATATATAGGTCATTTCTCGTGTTGAAATGTGTCTTTACTATACTTATACTGTTTCTTTTTTAATCTGATATGCTAGATTGTACTCTTATATTATGTAAATCTCATATGTCTGAATATATGGAGCTTTTCTCCCCGGGCATCCACTGAAAATGGGCATATACCCAGTCGGACTATCCCAGTCAACAAGTGTAAAAATAAATAAAATAAAATAAACTTATGCTCCTAATAGACAAGGCATGGAAAGACAGGCACAGGAATAGAACTCAAGCCTCATTTCAGACATGTACATACCGCAGAAGCCTCATAAAATACCACATTAAACTCAACAAAGAAAACTTCCATACCAACCTTCAATTCAAATTCCAAGTCAACCCAAAACTTTTTTGCTCGACCCTAAATAAACTTTTATGACTGGGCCAAACCACCACACCACCCCCCTCAACTAGCAACACCAAAGATCCCATCCCCGCATAATTTAACTCCTACTTTATTCACATAATACAGTCCTTATCCAACAATAAAACCAGCAGATCGCTCACACTACCCTGCACTAGTCCCCACCATCCATAACTGTTTGACTTTAGCTCTATACATACTTGCACCACAAGAAAGCTTCTACTGAAGCTAAAGCCAGCCTCTTTAGCCCCATACCAACTCCCAGGGGGACTACCTGAACCTTGTGGCTGATGACATTACTCTCGCAGTTTCTATCTAATAAAAAGGTCCATATCAGAAAACTACATTCCACCTATCAGGAAATAATCCTACTTTATATTTTTACACAAAAGAAATCCATTGATGCATTTCAATAACTACAGGCCAATTGCTATCCTATTACCACTGCCAAAAATTCAAGAAAAATGCATCCACTCTCAAGTGATGCACCACTGTATTTCTAATAAACTTCTAACACCAAATATGGATTCAGACTTGACCATAGCACATCTGTACTCATAAAATTTCACCAATACTATAAATCAATATAGAAATGATGGCAAGCTAGTGGCTCCTGTTTTCTTATACCTATCAAAGGCAAAACATTCTCCTAGAACTTGCATCAGTTGGCCTCTCCCATCCCTCCCTCTCTTGATTCACTAGCTACCTCTCTGAAGTAGAACAAGGTGTCAGACAACCTTCTCATCCTTTCCATCAGTAATCATTGGAGTCCCATGGTGATCCATACTCAGTCTGCTTCTCTTCAATGTCTTTATTATTAAGCTTCCTACCATCACTCACTCAGCCAGTACTGTACAATATGCTGATGACTCATCTGTGAGATGTGCAACTCCTTCCCTAAAAAATCACACTTAATACTTAATCCCTGTAAGACAAAGCTAATGCTTTTACCCCAAAAGCGTATCTCAATCAAAAGCAATCATTTAACACAACCTCCGTCAACAACACCAAAATTAAAATAATAACCCAAACCAAGCTTCTAGTCATAATTATAGATGACAAACTCAGGTTTGACCAGCATATCCTTTAATCCATTAAAAAAACACACCAGAAATGACGCTGTCTCTATAGGGCTAAGGCATAGGAAGAGAAGGAAGAAAACCATGGGAAAAATTAGGAGGTGCAGCACCCAGCAGGATAAAAATACTCTCATGAAACTAAACAAACAACGCAGGGACAAATAAAGTCTACCAAAGCCAAATTTGGGGTAAATATCGCCTCCTAGGCCAAGGGTAACCACAAGACATTCTTTAGCTATGTCCACAATCTCAAAGGCAATACACAATTGTGTGCAGAGCTCATTGTAAATGGAGCCACCCATACTGAGCTAGAAGATATAGCAAACCTACTGGTTGACAAATTTAGCTCCAACTTTACCCCTCTCTCCCCTCAACCTTCCCTCAAGAAATACCATGAAATATAACTCCCCCTGCTATTACTAGGGAACAGGTCCTTAATGCTCTCTCTAAGGCCAAGCACACTGCATCAATGGGCAAAGACAATATCCCAGGATACCTTATAAATAGCATGAAACATGACCTATCAGGCCCTCTGGAATTGCTGTTTAACTGTAGCCTCCAAACAGGGTCGTACCTCATGAATGGATAACAGCAAAGGTCATCTCTCTGCACAAAGGTGGCCCATCTACAGACCCTCAGAAGTATGGACCCATAAGTCTCACTAGTGTTATATGTAAAGCAGTGGAAAGAATTATCATGGAAATGATAAGTAGTGATATAGTAAACCTCCAGATACTGGACTCAACCCAGTTTGGGTTTGTCAAGCACAGGTCATGCCTAATCAACCTGGTGGACCTCTTTGAAAAGGTCACCAAAGCAATGGATGAGGGCAAAATTGTTCACACTGCTTGCCTTGATCTGGCTAAGGCACTTGACACAATACCCCACTTGGGCATTGTTGACAGACTCAAGAGGTTAGGTACAAACCCGTATGTCACCCGGTGGAGAGCCAACTGGTTCACAGAAAGTATCCAGGAAGTTAGAACTGGGGGGTCCACCTCTGCAAAGAGACCAGTCACAAGTAGAGTCCATCAGGTAATTGGTCTTTGGACCGTTTCTTTCTGGCATTTACTTCTCAGAAGTCAAGACCAATGTCAGTGGTCTCTGGCTGGCAAAATTTGCAGATGATTGCAAATTAGGAGCTGTCATTGAATCCCACACTGACACAAATGTTCTCCAGGAAGGACTGACACAAACAAACAACTAGTGTCAGAGCCATGGAGTAAAACTAAATGCCAAGAAATGCATAATAGTATCCTTTGGGAAGTCATCCACCCTTAGTAACTATCATATTGATAACACACCTCTTAGAGTTGACCCATTAGTTAGGGAATAAGGGACACACATAGACAGTAATCTAGCCTTTGACCATCACATGTCTACAGTAGTGAGGAAATCATTCTATGCCGCGCAACTTATAAACATAGGTATGGCATCTAAGTCCAAGAAAGTTATTGTTCCACTGTATTCGGCATTTATCGTACCTAGCATTGAGTACAATGCCTCCTTCAGTATGTACGTAACCAGGCATATCCAGCAATTGGAATGTCCACAGAGCTTTCTCACTAAAAGATTATGGGGTGTATGTAAAATGTCCTAAGCAGACTGCCTCAAGGCTCTATCCCTGTATTCTGCCTCCTACAGGTTTTTGAGGGGAGATCTATGCCTGGCATACAGGGCACTGTCAGACCCCACTTTGATGGACCTCCTGTATATCCACAAAACAAACAGCACCAGAATTATCCATTCTAGAGACTTAAACCTTGTCTGTGATATAAATAGGATCTGCTGGAGAGACAGGTATCTATCCCAGAGAACACTCCATCTCTGGAACAGGTTCCCTATCTGTATGAAGCAGAGTTCCTCCCTAACCCAATTCAATTGCAACTTAGACAAATGGATGTGGAACAGGAAACGCATCCCTGGTTTGGCACCTATGTCTGTAATGGACACAGGCAACCTGTAAATGGTTTATTTCCCAGGCACCTGCTTGTAAATGTTTCATCTCCCAAGCCCCTGTTTACACTCATCAAGGGTATCAGAACTTGTTAGAGATTTGAGATGCATGGCTAGGCGTAAAAAGGCTCTTGTGGTCATTAGCCTAGTAAACACCTATGATCCTACGAACCTGTACCTTACAGACACAGCAAGGTCAAGAGAAGCCCCAGTGATTAAATAAAGCCAAACATGGGTAAATCCTGATATACCCACAAACAGGAGTGGATGATTGTTTATTTCTAAAATGCCATTATTGAGAAAGAAATTGCACACCTTTCTTATATAATATCTTCATATACATAATGGCACTTCAGTCCTATTTTGCTTTGTCTTCTGTGGATAATGTGCTACTGTGCATGCATATGAGACTTCTGTTCACACAGAACATCAGTGCAGTACTGGAGAAGGAAAGGAGAAAAGAGAATCCTCATCGCTGTTTTTTTATGTTTGAAAGGTCAACGTTTTACGAGGGACAGTAGACAAATACAAGGAAAATCAGTATGTTTTCCCTTCTCTAGTTTTGCAGAGCATAGATTTTTCTCATATTTTGTTGTCTCCCAGCCATATGCAAATAAAAAGCCTGGCTGCTCAATAGTACTTCAGTAGCCTCATTGCTGTTTTTTTATGTTTAAAAAGTCAGGGTTTTATAAGGGACAGTAGAGAAATAACAAAAATCAGGTATGTTTCCCTTTCTTTAGTGTTGGAGAACAGAGATTTTTCTCATATTTTGCTGTTTCCTGGCTATATGCCAGTAAAAAGTCTACCTGCTCAATAGTACTTCAGTAGTCTGACTTTTTTCTATTGGTATATCCTCAATTAATAATGGACACCCTCATTGGGCAGTACAGTCAGTGTGCTTATTTTTGAATAGCAATGAGCAGTGATTATATAATTGCTAATCATCCTAACATTATTTCTCAAATTGCCATTCATCCCCTTCCTTCAGTGACCATTATCTAATCAGCTTCAATATCTCTCCCCACATAAGCAAAATCCCTCCCTCCCTCCCTCATATCATTCCGGAATATTCCCCAATCCAACATTCTCAAATTAAAGACAATTCTGACCTCATTAGACTGGTCTCCTATTCTCTGTTCTACTGAAAGTAACCACTGCAACAGTCTCCTCACACAAATTCTCACTAACCTCCAGGACTCACTCTTTCCTAAAATCCCATAACTTTATAAACTCCTAAGAACAGCTGGTTTACGTGCAAACTCAAAGCCTCCTGAGTCTCAGAGGCTATGCTTTACTAAGGCAATATAATAAGCTAAGAAATATAGCTAAACAGCAAACAGGTGACATAAAAGTCACATTATGAAAAAGCATCAATCATCCCTTCTCAACTCACCTAAAAAAATCACATAAAATGTCTGACAGGCCGTACTAAACCAGCTAAGACCCACTCTTCCTCATCTCACCTCACAACTACTGGCTTCATCCTCTACTTCAGTACATTTCCCATCCCTGATTCCAATAATAACCCCCACATCTCCCTCTAAACTCTCTCATCCCTCTATATTTCCGCTGTGTATTGAAAAACAAAGCGAGACACATAGCATCACTACTTGACGAAGAAATCACTGACACTCCTGCTGGTCTTGGTACTTTACTCCCATGGTTCTTATTGCTCTGTAAGAACTTCATAGCCCACCCTTCACATTCATAATCTCTTCCAAACTCAAAACATCATGCCTGATATTTGGAAAACAGACATTGTAACCCACTCCCCAAGAACTAACTCTTCCCATGCTTCTCTATTCTTCCCCTACTTGATAAAATCCTTGCAAAGTAGTTTACAATCAACTCAGACATTACATCCCCAATGTTATCGACTATCTTCAAAACAGCATGGCTTTTGGATTGCTAGGAGTAGTCCTACAGAACTCTGGACACTGGACACTTACTTATAACATCCTCCTGGTATGGACAAAGGTCTCATCATCTTTATTAACCTCACCAGAGCTTTTGATCTGGTTGACCATAACAGTCTGTTAGATCACCTAACTGAAAATGGAATTAGCCCAGATACAGCTCCCTGGTTTAAAAATGATCTTTCCAATCAGTACTTCTCTGTTCAGTTTTAGAATACCCTCCCTGCTTCCACCCCTGTCTTTAAAGGAGTTCTCAGAGCTCCATTCTGCCACCAACCCCCTTTTTTCCATTTTCTTTAATAAACTACCACTTGGCCACCCTCACTTCTTTCTCTAACTTTATGATAGTGACATAATCATATTTTGCTCAAACCTGACCCCCTCACCCATACAACAAATACAAGTTGACTTCCTCCTGCTATCAAATGGCTTAATAACAAAAGCTAATTATGAACACTTCTATAACTAAAACAATGCTGTTTGGTACCTCCCCTAAATGGCAGAAAAATCTCTCAATCACTTCTTATCCTTGATAATATTGACAACCGCACTGATCAAGTCATCTTAATCAAATGCATTGGTTTGTGTCTTGATCCCACACTGAACTTTCACCTTTAGAACAAATACAGAAGAAAATGAATTCCCTCCTATTTTAGTCATATAAAATGTCCCTCTTTCTCTCCAGACCAATCAGAAATGCCATAGGCAAAGGCATTCTACTAGCACAGCTTGAATATAGACTTCCGCTGGTTGCAGTGGCATCCAAGAAAAACTCCAATATCCAAGCTATAAGCAACTCTTCCATTTCATTACCCTCTCTCTCCCTACTAATCTTAAAGACTTCACCTTGTACCCATCATTTCATTATCAGCTCAAAGTTCATTTCAAGTCAGCTTCAATTTGCAAATGCTTTCCCTCTGGAGACATCATCTAGTCCTCCACTCTCCCCTTCACCAGTCAGGCAGCTTTGTCTTCTGCACATTGTTTCTCTACACTAACATGTGACACCTCTTCCACATTGTATATATTGTATATAGTGTCATTGTTTCTCTACACTAACATGTGACACCTCTTCCACATTGTATATATTGTATATAGTGTCATTGTTTCTCTACACTAACATGTGACACCTCTTCCACATTGTATATATTGTATATAGTGTCATTGTTTCTCTACACTAACATGTGACACCTCTTCCACATTGTATATATTGTATATAGTGTCATTGTTTCTCTACACTAACATGTGACACCTCTTCCACATTGTATATATTGTATATAGTGTCATTGTTTCTCTACACTAACATGTGACACCTCTTCCACATTGTATATATTGTATATAGTGTCATTGTTTCTCTACACTAACATGTGACACCTCTTCCACATTGTATATATTGTATATAGTGTCATTGTTTCTCTACACTAACATGTGACACCTCTTCCACATTGTATATATTGTATATAGTGTCATTGTTTCTCTACACTAACATGTGACACCTCTTCCACATTGTATATATTGTATATAGTGTCATTGTTTCTCTACACTAACATGTGACACCTCTTCCACATTGTATATATTGTATATAGTGTCATTGTTTCTCTACACTAACATGTGACACCTCTTCCACATTGTATATATTGTATATAGTGTCATTGTTTCTCTACACTAACATGTGACACCTCTTCCACATTGTATATATTGTATATAGTGTCATTGTTTCTCTACACTAACATGTGACACCTCTTCCACATTGTATATATTGTATATAGTGTCATTGTTTCTCTACACTAACATGTGACACCTCTTCCACATTGTATATATTGTATATAGTGTCATTGTTTCTCTACACTAACATGTGACACCTCTTCCACATTGTATATATTGTATATAATGTATACAGTCAATTTCTGTGTGTTCTTTCCTTACTTTTGCTGTCTTTTACACTTTGTGCTCTGTCCCTTCACTATTTCAGTGTCTGCTTCTTTCTTACTCCTTACATTAACCATCCCTTCCTATTGTTCTTTGTACTATATACTTTATTATTATTATTATTATTATTAATAATTATTATTGTTATTGATTCATTGATATCCCCACACAACGTTTTGTTTGTATTCATAATACTTCTTGTTAACTTGCTTTCTTTGCCTGGGCTGAGACTGAAATAGACCCAAAAGTGGGGTAACCTCTGTGAGAGAAATCTGTCTCTCCAGCAAGTTCTGTTGATATCACATACCAGGTTAAGGTCCTTTGAGCGAGTGACCCTGTGCCATTTGACTTGGGAATGTGTAGCATTTCCATTAAAGCTGAGCCAGAGATTGCTCTGTATGCAAGGCATAGGCCACCTCTGAGCATTCTGTATGACACAGAGTAAACTGACAATCATTTCAATTCATCAGTATAAGACAGATCTTGAAGACCCTGAATTTTCTTTGTAAGGAGCCTTTGTGGTCTCTGCAATTGCTGCAGGTGTTTGGAAAGGAACATACCAAAGAGAGTGTTGTATTCTATTATTGGCCTGATGAGGGAAGAGTACAGGGAGGTTCTAACCTCTTTTTTTCTGGTGGCAATACCTTTACTTATGAGATGAGCAGTATAAAATGCTCTTCTTACCGCTGTGGAGAAATGATGATCGAAGTTAAGGTTGCTGTCAACCTGTGTGCCCAGATCTCTCACCACTGACTGTGTGCTTAGGATATTGCTATTGATGTGGTATTTTGCAGAAACATCATCCTTGCTGAAGGAGATAATAATACATTTTTTTACATTAAGTTTAAGACCATGACTTTGGCACCAGTCATTAGTCTGCATATAAGACCTTCTTGCAGGATGTTGACATTGCTAGAGGTTTCAATTATTGCTCTCAGTTTGCAGTCATCAGCAAACTTTGTCAGCCACAGTCCTTTAGTTTTAGCCTGTACTTCAGAGAGGTAGACTCCAAACAGTAGGGGTCACAGAACCCATCCCTGTGGAACACCACTGGTTATGGGTATACTGTTCCCTATTTTCACTGTATGAGTTCTTTCAGTGAGCCAGTTTGCATCCCACCTGACAATATATGGGTTGATACCCAGCTGGGTGAGTTTATCAATGATGCCTGAGTGGGAGATTGTGTCAAAGGCCTTGGCTAAGTCTAGGTATGCCTTATGCACAGATTTACCCTAATCTAGGGATTTGGTGACTCCCCTTGACAAAGCCAAACTGGGTGGGGTCGAGTGTTTGGAGATTTCCTATATTTTTGTTAATAAGGTCCACGATGATTCATTCCATGGCCTTGCAGATAAGGCTGGTCAGGCTAATGGGTCTATAGTTCCCAGGTTTGTGGATGCACCCCCTTTGTGTAAAGGGATAACAGTAGATGTTTTCCATTCTACTTGGACGAACCAGTGGTTAGGCTATGATTGAAAATCTTGCCCAAAGGCGATGATAATTTATGTTTTAACCCATGTAGAACACAGCCTGGGATGTTGTCTAGTCCCTTAGTGGTTGTGTTTTTGCTTGGAGAGGGTATTTAAGACTTGCTCCTCAGAGATATTGGTGGGGGACAGGTGTTAGGGATGCTTTGGGGTATATTTATTTTGTTTATTTATTTATTACATTTGTTTACAGGGTAGTGTCCAACTAGGCCAGGGGCTCGTTTTCAGTGGAGACCAGGGGAGAAAAGCTCCACAATATTAATTACAAAAGAAATTTATACAATACAATTGATAGAGCAAAAAAAAAACAGGCAATAGTACAGTCAAGCAATTATGCATATCCAGCTGTGCTATTATTTAATAAGGACAAATAAAAAATTAGAGGATAGTAGATGGGTTGTGGTCAGAATTTGATGTGGGTTACCTATTTATCCAAGGGGGTAGCAAGAGCACAGCCAATGATTAGTCAGATGTTCCTTTAGGAGTACTTTGAACTGACAATGAGTTTTTTTTTTTTTTTTGTTATTGTGTCAGGAAGAGTGTTCCAGAGTTTGGCTATTTTGTGTGAGTAGAGGCAGTCGCCATGATAGCTATGGGAGTTGGAGACTTGAGTAAGAGTCTGCTAGAAGATCTGAGAGATCTAAGATTATTATTAGGTTGGACTAGGTGTGATATTGCAGGGCAGTTACTGGGGGAATGGATTATTTTGTGAGCTAAGGTTAGTTGATTGAGTGATAGAAGGTTGGGGAGCTCTAACCAGTTTAGTTGTGTGAAAGCTAAACAGTGGTGAGATCTGTGTGGTTGATTGGTGGCATATTTAGCTATCTTGTTGTAGCATGATTCTAGGCTACTGAGGTCTGATTTTTTAAGATTAGTGAATATGAAGGAGGCATACAGCAGGGTGGATTGGAGTTGTGTGCGAGCAGTATCTAGTCTGGCATTGGGAGTAAGGTATGGTTTGGCTCTGTGTAGGGTGCCTAGTTTGATATGGACTTTTTTGATAGTTTGAGCAATGTGAGTATCAAATTTGAGGTTCTCATCTATGATCACACCTAGAAGTTTGGTGTGTTTTGAGGGGACTATATTGGTTCCATTTGCTGAAATGACTGAGAAATGGGGTTGCTGGGGTTTGTTTTTTTTTTTTTTTGTTACTGAAAACTATGATTTTGGTTTTGCTGGGATTTAAAATTAGTTGGTGTTCAGAGAGGTATGATTCAATGGCCTGAAAAGATGATTGCATTTTTAGTTGGAGTTCATGAGGTGTGGGTGCAGAGCAGGTAAGAGTGGCATCATCAACATACTGTACTATCGAGGCTAGTTGAGTAGATGAAGTAAGGTCATTTGTGAATATGATAAAGAGAAGAGGCCTGAGTATAGATCCTTGGGGGTACGCCTATGCAGATGGGGAGTAGGGGGAAAGAGAGTTTTCCCATTTTGTAGCCTGCTGACAACTGAAAAGATAGCTTTGGAACCACATTAGTGAGGAAGGCCTGTGCCCGTATGAAGCTAGTTTATTGAGTAGTGCCTGGTGGGATATGGTGTTAAAGGCTTTTGACATGTCAACAAAGATGGAAGAGACAAGCTGGCCTTCATTCATGAGATGATGGATGGTGTTCATGAAGTTTAGGAGGGCAGTGCTAGTGCTATGCTTAGGTCTAAAACCATGCTGGGTGCTGGACAGGTTATTGTTAAGGAAGTAGTTCATGAGTTGGGTGTATGCATTTTTTAAGTATTTTCACGAGGGGGAACAAGATTGCTATAGGACGGTAGTTAGTCAGTTCTTTGGTGGGTCCACCTTTGTGGAGCGGTATGATGTGAGATATTTTCCAAAGAGTTGGAACATATTGTTCTTTGATAGATCGATTTATCAGAATGGAAATGGGGTAAGAGATGGAAGGGGCGGCAAGTTTTAGAAACTCATTTGGGAGTTTGTTAGCAGCTATGCAGCCAGGTTTGAGTTTAGTTATGAGAGTCTTTATATAGTTAGTTTGTACAGGTGTGAAGGAGAAGGGGTTGTGAATATCTGGGGGGGGGGGGGTGGACAGAAAGTGGCTGGGTTGTTTGGTTGTTTAGTAGGGAGGTGACAGTGTTGAACTGAGATAAAATAGGGTCAGGGTTATTTGAGGTGACATGGGGAGGGGTGGAGGTACGACCAGGGTTTATGAGGTGATTGATGGATTACCAAAAATTTTGGGGATTGTTTTGGTGTTTTTGCTGACAGGATAGGAGGTATGTTTGTTTGACTATTTTGATCTGTTTTTTGTTAAGTTTCTTAATTGTTGATAGGTTAGGCGGTCAGTTTTGTCTCTGGAGGTATGATATATTGACCAGGCTTTGTCTCTACTCTTCATTAGTAATTTGGTGTCATTGGTTAGTCATGGGAGGGGCTTGGTTTTCGTACATACTTTTCTAGTGGGGGCTAGACTACAGGTTTATAAGGAAGGTTTCATTAAAGTACTGAACAGCAGCATCTAACTGTAGGTGTTTAAGTGGTGATCAGTTGTATTGTTGGAGTAGGAGGTTAAAATTAGTAGGGGAGAAATGTTTCTTTGTAGTGATATATTTGTAGATGATGTTACTTTGTGTAAGCATTTGTTTTTTATAAAGGAAAGTTGGAGAGTGATAACTGGGTGAGTCAGGTAGGCACCCCGCTAAGTAACTGAGGTTAGGCTTGTTTGTTAAGATCCAGTCTAATGTGGACTGCTTCTTGGAGTGTCTGTACAGGTTGGGCAGGATATTGTTTGGGTGAAGCTGAAGAGATTAATAAAATTAGATGGAGTAGTTGATGTACAAGTATGCCAGTCCAGGTTAAAGTCACCAAGTAGTATTGTTTCTTGTGAGAATTTGGTAGCTACCCAGTTTAGTAGATTTTCAATGAGGGGAAGGTTATTACAGGGGGTTATGTAGGCGGCTATAAGAGTTATAGATTTGTTTGGGTTTATTTCGAGGCTGGTGGTTAGTAATTCAGAGTATGGGGTGGAGACAGTGGAGTGAAGTTTTCACTGAACCTGCCAGCTAGCAAGTTTGCTATATCCACAGGTTCTATATATGTAGTACCATTAACTATGAGTTCAGAGAAAATCTGCCCCTTACCTTTGAGGTTACAGATGTAATTAAAGAATGCCTTGTGGGTATCCTTAGCAAAGTTAATTTGGATTCATAGTTAGCTTTGGAGGACTTCAATAGGAGTCTTGTTTGCTTGTTTAAGTTGAGGAGGGAGTGTTTCCAGTTTTTAGAACATTCCTTCCTACTCTTAGACAGTAATTTCTTTCTCCTATTGCATAGCCTATTAATGGCAGTTGTCCACCAGGCAGGTTTGTTTTTCCTTAAAGATCTTGCTTTGGTTCTAATAGGTATGGCAGAGTTAATACAATTGTACAGGTGCTTTTATAAAGCATTGGTGTATAACTTAGCATACGAGTCCGTTCCATCAGTGGGAGGAGATGCTATGAAGCTATTTATGCTGTCATGTAAGAGGTTGTAATTGGCCTTGGAGAAGTTTTTTAGTCTAGTTGTTGCTAATGGTGCATGTGTCTTGTGTTATAGTTACTTCTAGCGGGACTTATTTGTGGTCAGCTCTCACCAGGAATGGCCACACACTGCTGGTGGTGCAGCAGTCCCACATGTTGGTGAGTACTAGGTCCAGGATGTTTGAGCCCCTTGTGACTGTATCAACCATGTAGTCCAGGGCATTGGAGTTAATAAAGTCCAGGAACCTTTGGGCAAGTGAGTTAGAAAACATATAATTTACCCATTCTACGGACAGGTAATTAAAGTCACCCAAAACCAGGGTGTTTGATTGTATCTTGTTTGTCTCAAGTAGAACCAAGTTGGCTGAGTGGATGTCCTGATTCATGGTGGGAGTCCTATAGCTGGCAATGACCTGAAGAGTGGTCTTACCTATAGTCAATTGCACCTGAAGTAATTCAAGGGAATCGTGCTGTTTAACCAATCTAGAGGTGTATTTATCTTTAATGAATATTGATACACCACCTCCTTTAGTTCTTACACCCTCATTTTGTGATCTGAACATGTGGAAGGAAATGTAACCTGGTATACCTGAGGTAGTCTCTGCAGCCTTAAACCAGGTCTCAGTGACTGCACAAATGTCAGCATCTTCCAGGGTGGGGACTGCTTCCAGTGAGTGCAGTTTCTGGTTTAGACTCCAAGCATTTAGGAGCATAACCTTGAGGTTGTTTTTTGTATCTCTGGCAGAACATCAAAGTCTATTGACCATGTGATCCTAGGCTAACAGATACTGGATCCTCTGAATGACATCAGAAACTAAGCCAATTGTTGAAGTCGATCATTTTTTGTTTGTATAGAGGTATCATCCTAGTCGAAGGTAAAATGCTGCTTAAGGCTAGGGACATACCTCCCTGAGACACATAATCAAAGAGTTCAGTCATGTCTCTCTTCATCTAGTCCATTGAGGTACATCTCAAGTCATTCACACCAAAATGGACTACGACAGAGTCATAACAGTGTCTGTTGTTGAGAGACTTGAGTGCATGTGTGATGTGGCGGATCCTGGCACCTGACAGACAGCTGACCATGACCTCCTCCCTATCCACCCTGATGAGAAGGATATCTGTGTGTCTCACAATTGAGTCACCTATGACTAAGATGTTTGTTTTTGTGTCACAAAGCATTAGTAGTTATATGCAAATGTTTGGTAGGTGTAGGAGGTGAGGTGTGCATGCTGACAACCTGCTTAGTATCAGATGGGCTGACTGATGAGCGAGAGAGCCTGGATTCTAGGATCTTGATATAGATACATCTCTCACATAATGAATTTGTGTGGACTAGAAGTGTGTTGTCATTGTACATGAGGCAATTGCTACATTGCATCAGGATGCCCATGTCTACCAGACTGGCTGGAGAACCTGTTGGAAATTTTCCACCCATAATGCTAGGTAAGTTGATTCGGTCAGAAAACAGGGAGAGAACAGAAAGGACTGAGTAATGTAAGGGCAGGAAAAGTGGAAAAAAATACAAAGGGCTAGTTTTCCCCACAATAAAAATTACATATTCTTCCAATTAACCTGCGACAATACTGCAAACCACCACTTCATATAAACTCCATAGCTACTCTGTCCTTTTCTACCTTCTAGAGTTTCCATAAGCATACATCTAATACTGCCATGTTGTCTATCAATATACCAATCCACACCAACCATCCTTTCCAACCAGGTCTATATTATAACAGCGAACGATCAAAAGATCGAACTCTGTTATATCGACCCTAAAACATCGCAAACTTAAAAAAGTGAACACCCAGAGCAGCAATTTTTTTCCCAGGGGAAAAAAAAACAAACTAAACACTATTTTAAGTGGGGGGGGGGCTTTGCCCTCTACACCCCCCCCCTACTTAAATGTACCAACTCCGAGATTGCACTACAGTGCCGAAAACGGCAAAGTGACGGAAGCAGCCAAGCGACTTCTTTCCCAGGGGAAAGAATTTGCTTATATGCCACTTCGTCATTTTGCATTTTCAACATTTGAAGTTCGACCAAGACACATTTGACAGAATGTGCCTTTGGTATTCTGATAGGAACCCTTCCAACCACCTTGCCTTAACTTATAGCACCTTCTTCCTGGATCTACCATCTGGAACTCTCTGTCACAAAGCGTTAGTAGTTATATGTAAATGCTTTAGCTCTACATAACAAACTCTTTCCACAGCATCAGTCATCTAATACCCTTACATAAGGTATGATGCCATAGCATCAGAGCATAGCCTGGAGAAATTTATGTTATATGACTCAGAAAATAATCAGGCATTATTATCACTGTTTTATATTTTCTTGTACTGCAGTGTAAAATATGTCTTATATTATTCCTCGTATTATTATTGACATACACATTATTATTGTTTTTCTCTTTGTATTAAAATGCATTTTTCATTATGTTTCATATAATTAACTTTGTGGCTGAAAATGGACCCTCATGGGCAGCTTACCTACTGAAATGAATAACATATATATATATATATATATATATATATATATATATATACATATATATATATATATATATATATATATAAAACAAAAGGACCATAACTAATTACACTGTGAATAAGTTTAAGTACTTTATTTTTTCCTTGTGTGATATTAAATTTCAAGAATTTAATGTGTACTTTATTGAGTGGAGTGCATTCATTGTCATTCTTCTGTTTTATAATACAGTAAGCGATGGATGTTAATAACATCCAGCATTGTTAAAGAACATAAGGGGTTCATTTGTGCCTTACACTAATACTTGGCAATATATATGCAACAACAACTCCTGAATTCAGCTGCCATGAATGTTACTTGAGGAAGTTGGTCCTCCCAAAAGACAATAGTAGAAATTTAACAAATATGAAATAAAATTATTTTTCACATTATTAAAGGTGCATATTAAACAGAGTTGTAAACATCATGACCTTCATGCAGTACTACTGCCACACTTTGTAGAAGAGTTAGAATTATTTTGCTGTTGTTTTTGTCATTTATGCAGTGTTTATGCTACAAGTAATCTAGTCACGTTTTGCAGTAAGCGTAATGCCATGACTTTAACATGTTGATTGTTTTTATATTAACTCTTAAGACACAATATTTCTTGATTGCACGCATGGTCAAAGATTTGGTTTTATTTCACTCTTTAAAACTGAACCAAAATTCTTATTTGCTGTCTAGTAACAACTACCAACAACACATTACTAACAACATACCCCTTTCAAAATCTTATTATATCAGGCATATTTGCTCACAGCAGAATGAATGTCAGATATACTCAGTACAACTACTGGGAGATTTTTAGAAGGAACTTATTCTAAGGAGGTAGTTTTAGAGGCCAAAACTAAAGCTAATTTAAAGATAGAAATGAACATTTAACTTATGCTGAAAGGTTGCCAAAACATTGTTCTCATTTAACATTTGTTACCTCATATGGATCTGATGTTGGTCATTTGCAGTCATTGGTAGTTAAGTACTAGGGACTATTACAAGCAGACATGATCTAACAGCTTTGATTCTTTCAATGTATAAATTTGTATACAGAAGGGGAGAACTATACCACATTTTTTGCAGGATATAAGAGACATGCTGAATCACAATTGATTAGTAACCGTAGTGATATATAGGGTAATATATTGAGGGAAGGTATCCCATGTGGACCTTGTTCAGCATGTACATATGTCAGCAAAAGTAAACAGTTTACTTCAGCTAATAACAAACATTTATGATAGTTGCTATGTGATTACTTGCAACAGTGAATGGTTTATATATCTGGTAACTTGTGCTTGCTTAGTATTCTGTGTTGGAAAAACTTCACAACAGTTTAAAACTAGGATACATGAGCTTTCAAGTGATATTAAATGCCACTGAGAATTTAATACATTATATTGACATAAAGTTAAACATCCAAATGCAGCTTTTTATTTTATGGGGAATGACAGAATCATTGCTTCTTGTACCAAATACATATGGATGTCAAAAACTATTATGAAATAAGGAAGACATTTGGATTGCTATGCTTGGTGCCTTATTTAGTCTAGGGCTAAACATGACACATTTATGCCATATTTAGTGTCCCAAGTATAATCAGCAGCAGATTATGTGAGTTGTAGAATAACATGTAATGTGGATTGTAAATGCTTTTTTTATTTTATTTGTTTAAATTTGTTGCATTCTTTGCTGTTACTAGCCTGTATAATGTTATTGATTGGTTTGATGTTATGAAATACTGAAGATGGTGCGGGTTAACAATGAAACCAGTATATGTGATAATACCTCTTATGTGCCAATAAACTTGTTTTCTTTATTAAAATATGTTGTTTTTTACATGGAAGTGCTGGATTTTTGGTTTGGTTGTCTTTAGTTGGTTCCCTGTACTTTGTATCTTGGAAGTATTCATATGAACAATTGTTTGGTAGCTATTTTTTACCTTATATCTGGTTTTGGTGGATTTGATCAGAGTCATGAGTTCCCTGTTAAGTTTAGCATTGTGAGAGTTAAACTTATTAGATAGTTAAACTTATTGTTATGTGCAATTAGATTTTATTCTTTTATTATACAGCCTGTTTATATTTGGGTTTCACTATAATGATTTATTTTTAAATTTGGTGTTGTATTTATTTTAAAGAGGGACAGCTGCATCTGTGCAACTATTTACAACTACATATAATTTGGGGGTCTATATCACATAGGCGAAGTTCCATAACTCTGAACACCTAATGGTTGAACCATTATGTCTGAAGTTACAGAACTTCGACTACGTAAAAAAAAAAAAATTAAAAAAAAAAAAACAGAAACAAAATAAATTGTTGTAAGCAGGGGGCAAGCCCCCCTGCACCCCCCATGTGGGGAGCTGCACCCTCCATACCCCCTGCTACTTAAATATACCAACTCTGACATTGCACCACGTTGAACTGAATGGAAACCTCAGCTTATGGAAATTTCCATTCAAATGCTCAAACTTTTACAAATTCGAACATATGGTCTCGACCATATGTGGTTCGAACTTGTAAAAGTTCGACTACATGATAGGAACCCATAATTTGGTGGTAAAGGATTCTGCATAAGCAGTGGGGCCATCAGTTTGGAGATCTTGAATTTACCCAGGTCACTCAGTTTTATCAGAGTAGCCTTAGTATAATCTCTTAATACTTAGGTACTGGAATAGGCTTCCAACTTCAGTATTATGGTGAAAGTAATTGATTTGTGGTCTGATTTAACCAGGAGGAAGTTGATAAGGAGCAAAGCTGTCTCACATTGGTAAGGACCAAGTCCAAGACCCTGGTTGGGATGTGAATTAACTCATCCAGAAAGTTTGTACTGATGAAGTCCAGAAATGTCTGGGTATACATGTTTGAGGATGTTTAAGTCTCATAGTTGATAGAGGGTTAGTTGAAGTCACCTAGGAGAATGGTGTTGGCTTAATGTAAAGAGGCTCTATACTATTTATGTAGGGGGTGGAGGTATAGGCTAAGGGGGACACAAAAGGGGTCCTATAGTTACCTATGATATGATAAAGGGTTTTGCTGATATTAACTTGAACACAGAGGGCTTTCAGGACATTATCTTCTCTAACAAGTGTGGAGGTAAACTACAGTGATTAGACATCTGAACTTGGGCACTAGCCCCATAGGTCTGGGCATATAATAAGTCAATTTTTATTTATTTCTGCAATATATACTTACATATAGTCTAAGTAAGTGCAATATTTATTTACTATATCCATAGTATTATTTAACCCACTCAAGTGCAATATTAGACAAATAACTTAGGCATTTCAATCTGTGGTGTGTTTTGTTTTACTTTAAATAGGGTAGTTAATTTAACTCAGGGGAGGGTATTATTTTCATATAACAGTGTGGGTAAATGTCTTTGCTCTTTCTTGCATGTATTGGGAGTAGTACTGCATTTGTTAGTTATGTTTATTCCTCTACAGAGATATGTTGTTTCACTTTCCTTTGTAATCTCAAGAATTGAGCTTATGCACAAAACTTTATTTAGGCTACACCTGTGAAGTTCTAAATTTATTTATTTATTTATTTTACATTTGTTAACCAGGAAAGTCCGACTGGACACAAGTCCTTTTTCAACGGAGGCCTGGGGAGAAAAGCTCCCCATAAAAAGCTAATATAACACAGGCACAATTAAAATATAACAAACACAGTAGAACACAGTTAAATATACAATGTGAGACACATGGTATAATTAAACATAGTACTAGATATCATTTGTGTTTATATGTACAATTAGTAAGATCGAATCCAATATAGTATCAGCATTAGGAACAAGTAGGTTAGTCAGGAGACGTCCATGGACATAGCCAGTTTTTGGATAGGTAAGTTTTTAGTAAAAGTTTAAATTGAGGTGAGGTTGTGGTGGATATTATATTGGGAGGTAATGTATTCCAGATTTTTTTAAATGACAATAAAGATTACTTTGACTTAAAAAATTGAGATACCACAGCCTTTAGAGCCTTCACCTAGTGTGAAGGGCCTTAACATGTGAAATCTTGCACTGATGGACCACTGTCTTTGGTCTTGAACCAGGTATTTGTGATGATGCATATATCAATGTGTTCCATTGTAAGGAATGCTTTTAGGAAGTAAAGTTTTTTGTTAGGGCTTCTATCACTGAGAAATGATATTTTTATGCCATCCAGATTCTGTTTTATATTGGAAGCTTTAAGAGACTGACGTTACCTAAAAAGAGCAATATGGGTATAGACAAGAATTTAGCCAATGTATGAAAGCCTTGGGGGGATAGTTGTAGGTCATCTCTGGCAAATTAGCTAGGATTGTCCACCATCTCTGCCTAGGCTGATATATAATGTAACCCCCTTGAATGATACCAGAAGTTAAGTCAATTGTTAAATTCAATGATCTTTCATTTATATTATGGTATCAGTCTTGGTGATGGTAGAATGACATTAAAGGTTAGGTTAATACCTGCCTCAGATGCATATTCTGAGACCTGTATCATGTCTCTCTTGATATAGTCAAGGGAAGTATATAGCTCATGACATTTACACCAACATGTACTATGACTTTTTCATATGTGTATTTGTCGTGCAGTGACTTCATGTGGTGAAGCCTGGCATCTGATAGGCTACTGACTGTGACCATCTCCTTGTACAGCCTGATGAGTGCTGTATCGAAGTGTCTCACTATAAAATCACCTATGACTAGGATACTAGATTTTGTGGTGGTTTGCCTTATGGGCTTTTCAGCTGAGACAATGTGACTCTTGAATGTATGATTCATGGGGGGTACTGCCTGTGTTGTGTGTGTCTGTGAGGTTATTGAGAATATTTGCTTCTTAGCTTACATTTGGAAGAACTTTGTGCTTTAGGTTGTTTACTTTTAAGAGCTTCAGCATATGTACATCTATGTGTTTGCTCTTAGCTGTGCATGATTGGTTTAGTGTGGTGTTGTGTGGTACTGACAATCTTGATATTTCCAGTGGCTTTGTGTGAGAGCTTTGCTCCATTAACATTATATAACTACAGCTCTCACAAACTTATCCTTCAGGATGGACAGTAGATAAAGTACATTATTTTAGTTGATACAGTAGTGCTAAAATGAAATGTTTACCAGAATCTATTATCACACTAAATGTAGGTGTGAAAAAAAACATGTGTGGTAGAGAAATGGTTGAATGTGTGGCTGGAGAAGCAGTGATTTGATATAGCATCCTTAGTGTTATCACTGGGAACAGGCATGAATGTTGTTTAATAATGCCAGTGCTGTGACATAGCACTGTTCACATGACAATGGCAGATGGATACTGTATACTAAAGAATGGGATATGCACTGTGTAAACAACACATTATGATAGCTGTTACTGACATAAGATGTGGAAATTATTCTGCATTTTCTAGTAAATAACAGATGCACATATAACATCCACTGTATATGAGTAGAAAACGATAACTGGTTTGGCTCAATGTATACTGCGGGAGTACATCTGGTGCTAGGACTTTTATGCGTATTTTGTCAGATTGTGCAGATGTTATTAGAAAGCTGCAAATGCTGAACCAAAAATAGCAATAGAGTTCTGTAAAGCTATGTGTTACACAATGATCTGAAACATGGAGTTCATATCTCTAACTTTGCCTGTTTTTTGAAATGTAAAATAATAAAGTTTGATACAAGTATCACAGCGATGACATGAAGATCTTCAAAACATTTCAGTTATGATCTGTCAGCCTGTTCTGCACTAGGATTAATACCTCATTTATGTTCCCTGGACTATCACTAACAAAATCCTGCCAAACAGAGAACAAACTCAACTAACAACTAGAATCTCAGTACATTTCAAAAAATCAGCGGACACTGCAAATTTAAAAGTATTGCACATTAGCTCCTGTTAGATGCCATCTTATAATCTTTATGCACCTGCCTTTTGCACTACCTGTTGGATAAAACGATCAGCGTAAATAATACACATTCCATGCCAGCATTCATAAACTTTACAGTTGGGAATCTTTACTGCTTTCAATATTTAACACTAAGTTAGTATTTTTCTGTGTATTCTCTTCACTGAATTTTGTATGTTGTACTTTTTTCTGTATCAAAGACATAAAACAAACATAAACAGCATATTACTACTATAAGATAACCGTGACATCATTTTATACGTTAACATCCAAAAACAGTTAACTTATTTCAGGTTATTTATCAGTCATTTCAAGGATTACTAAAGCTGTTTGTCAGTGATTTTATATAGGACCCACTGTAATATAATGTTACTGTGGCCCACAGATCTTCCATTTTAATGACAAATGCCATTTTTCTGTTTAGTGCTACTAGTCAAATGTTGATTTCAGTTGTAAATATATAACTGTATGGGTGTTGAATTCAACTCATGTCATGTCTGAAAATGGTCAAAGGACCACCCAACCTAGTTGGTTCATCAAAGTAAAACAAACAAAGATTTTCAAGTCAGTTCTTTCACAGTACCAGAGATATTCTTTCTACTATAGCATAAATAAATCAACCCTTTAGTTAACCCAAATGACCAGAACTCAGTTACCCAGGTACTGAAGGGTATCTACCTGCAAAGGGAGTAGAATGATGAGCCAGAACCTCCTTATCCCACTTAAGGGGTAGGTCGGGGGCATATATCCTGGGCCATGCTTCCCACCTGTAATCTTCAGTGGGGACATAGTCTCTTCAAGGAGGTGGGGCTGTTGAGTAATATCAGACACAGAAGCAGGTGACAAGGCCTCACAATTCCATTGCAAACCCATCCTTAGCAGACATGCACAGGGGTATGATAATGTTTAAAGGTAAACCTCCTCTGATGGCTGCATGGATGATGGTGAAACCACGACCATGTTCTCATTGCATTAAATTGAAGTGAACTGTGATAGCAGCTTTGACATTGGTTTGATGGCTGCAGACATATAAACAATACTTAAAAATGATAGCCTGCTGGAAACTTGGAAGGAAGACCATTATCTTACAAAAACTAATAAAGTCATAAGTAAGATGCTATGAAAGGAACAAATTCAAATTCATAATTATTATGGAATTAAAATGGGGTTGTATATGCCATGGTAATGGAGATAGAAACAAACTTAGGATATTTAACAAAAGTAAGAAGGTCTAATGGAACAAAAGTTTCTTTTGTACACTGCAAGTATTGTAATAAGTAACTATAGTTGTGTTCCTACCATTCATTTATTGTTATATATTATATCCGTATTTGTATTGTTTGATCTTTAGCTAACCACACAACATTTGCAAATAACTATTTTGTTGTGACTTATTCTATGTAACCTCTGGCTGAAGCTGAAAAAAAGTTTTGCTGGATGAATGTTCTACCATGGTTAATAAATACAAAGCAGATAAACAGATAAACCCACAAATACTAAAAATAAACCAGTGTTACTGAAAATAAGGGACAAAGATGGAAACAAGAATCAAAACACTATTACCCCAGCAAGCTATTTCATTTTTTGATCACATTTGGCTCTATCAGACTAAGGTGATTGATAAAACAACATCAGTTGAATAGCTTTAATTAATTATCACATGCTATAAAACCACCAATAAGGTAAACAAACACATAAAAGACAATTATATATAAAAAGAAGCAATGAAAGTTTAAAATGTTTGTGGACTACAAAATACTATTAAAATTTAAGGCATCAGTTAGCCATCTGTATTGACATCATATAATACCTGCCAGCAATGTTTTTTGTACCTAATAAATTGCCTGTGTCACTATTGTGGTATGTATTATAATATAATATAATACAAAAATAAAAGCCCCTATAGCTAGAACACATTTTGTTTTCATTCTGTATTTTTCCTAAATACAAATGTTCATAGATATGACTTAATAGCTTTGCCAGAGTTCTGCTTCTGTAGAAAGTATCACATCCTGAACAATAAGCAACATAAGTAGTTTTCTCATGTCCACATGGAAACAAACTAGGTGGACTATAACTTCATTTTTATAGAAAGAAAGTCCTTCATTAGTAAAAATCTACTGCCAATCATTAGCGGACTGGAATTCTGCTGTGGCGACCCCAAACCGGGAAAAGCCGAAAGAAGAAGAACAACAACATGTTGGCATTTGGAAGTGCCTATCATCTTACATCATTTTACAATAATAACTCTTTCTCCTTACTGTTTCTTTAAAGGAGATCATTTTGTATTTATATAGCCTCTCATATATTTTGCAAAAAATAGTATCTACTTTTCCAAATGCAGAATATTTCATATTTACAAACAGTGGTACTGCATCTAACAACATAACTGTTTCTGGATAGCCATTAATGATTCTCTACTTATTTTTAACTATGGACTTTAATTGAATATTGTGAAGATTGGGGGAAGCTAGATGAAGGCTGCCAGCCTAGCCAGATAGACTTTTATAGATAAGTCTGTCATTTGTAAATATTAATGAAAGCTACAGGCTTGTTGTCTTAACTGCAAAAATGTAACAACAGTGCCCTCTGCTGTAAGGAAGTTAAGTCAAGCATTTTATGACCTTTTGATCTAAAGTCGGCTCCAGCCTGTCTAGATGAATACATTCTTTCTATTGTTTTAACCCAGAGTTAAATTGCTAGATTTAAACATGCAAATGTATTTTTATTGCTCTGCTTCCGGACCAGCTACAAGATAACACAAGGAAATGTCAAGAATGTAAAAGTAGTTTCTGTTAGCCTGGAAACCCAGGAAAGTGTGAAGAATAATGTAATGGGAACCAGGAATGTGATTTTAAAAACAGAGAGAATCAGAGAGAATTAAACATTTTTGTCTTGACCATCCAACTCATCAGCACTCTGCCTGTATTCTATATGTAAGTTATTTTAGAAGTGTGTTTTCTCTTAGAAATAGCTAGAAACTAGAAATATTAGACTGTGTTTTTCTGAGATGTCAGAACTGTACTACTGAATTATTTTAAGTATTTCTCAGTGATCTCTGAACTCTTCACTAGCACTGTGTAGTAAGTATTGTCTTGTGTTTTTATTTATCACTAAATATTTTAAAATATTTCAACTGTGGCTGTTTTGTGTTTAAGCTCTAAGAGTACATTGCATGTCTATAGGGAGCCTGTACCAAGTCGCTCTAATAAGCCTTGACTGTTTAGTTATGCTAGCAATTGGATAATAATGTTGCACAGTAATAATTGGACACCCTTTAAAGAGCCTTTGAGTAGCTGATAATTATTAGTGGGTGGTGGCAAGTGGTACTACCATATAGTCCGGGAGAAAGGGGCACAGCTGGAGAACCTGTGCCAGCCTTCCCCAGGAGTGTCTGTGTGGTTGTATAAACTCTTCTCAAAGTGCGTGTGTGTGTGTGTGTATGTGTGTGTGTGTGTGTGTGTGTGTGTGTGTGTGTGTGTGTGTGTGTGTGTGTGTGTGTGTGTGTGTGTGTGTGTGTGTGTGTGTGTGTGTGTGTGTGTGTGTGTGAGCTACTTGGGCAGGGACATGAAGCACTGGCTGGACAGAGAGGGTGCTAGAGGTTTTAGCTTGCCCACTAAGCTGAGATCTGGACCCTATAGCTGTGCCAGTGGGGAGACATATTGAGGGCTTGGAGAGCAAGGGAGTGACCAGCCCCGGACTGACTGTGATCTCTGTGTGCTCTTAAGGGAAATTGCACTTTACTGTGTGTATATGTTATCCTTTCTTCCTATATGAGACACCCCTCTCTGGTGTTAGTGGTGAGGATTGAAGCTCCTTGATTGCTGGGCCAGGGCACGGGCATCACATATTAATTGTTTGGCAGGGGTGGGATATCCACATCACATATTAATTGGTGGCAAATACTAATTGGCTTGTAGTGGTGTGGATAGAGTGAATTCCTGTAGCTTGTGAACAGTGATCTCTGAAGGAGTTTTGTACTCTAAAACAGCCACACAGTGAATACTCAGAGATCAGATCACAATTGTTTTATTTCTTTTGTTAGCTTAGTTAGTCAGGGTGAGCAGGTAGCATGTCAGCAGAGGAGTATGGAAAGCTGACAAGGAGTCAGCTGGCTGAGATGTGCCAGGCTTGGGGACTGGTGCATGGAAACCTGACTCAGGCAGACCTGATTGCAGCCTTGGTTATAGCTGCATCAGAAAACAGCAATCAGGAGGACAATCAGACTGGCAGTGGAGATATAATACCCTTGGAGAATGGACAGCTCAATCTTTCTGCAGAGGACTTAAAAATCCATTTGGAGCTAAAGAGACTTGAGTTGGAGGCCAGGCATTTGGAGATAGAAGCCAAAGAAAAGGAGTGGCAGAAGAAGCATGAGAGGGAAATGCTGGCTCTTCGCCAGAGTCATGGAGGTAATGGGGAAGGGAGTAACTGGACCTCAGAAGCACAAACGGTTAGTAAATTTCTTCTGCAGTTTGAAGAGGGGGATAATTTTGATAGTTTCATTCACATATGTTGACCAAAGGCCCTGAGTATGGTTCCTGACCCCCTTACTCCATGGTAAAGCTGTAACTCCAGGGGTGACTCGTCCTATCGGACTGCCGGACTGCAGCCCCCCCACCTACAAAATAAAACAAAAAAATATCTGTGAAACAAAAAATTTATGACTGCCTTACCGGTAGTCTGGATAGGGACAAACAGGTACCCAGCAAGCATTGCTGTGAGATAACATGATTCTGTGCGGTGACAACTGCATCACACAGAGGAGCTCCGGACTGCTTCAGCCACAGTCAGAGCCAATAAGAGGACTGAGCGGCTCTCGCAGGACTTGCGAGACTTACTGCATGTGCGGAGAACTTGGGCAT